>NC_052147.1:3720400-3798424 GCF_902713615.1 Scyliorhinus canicula
TATATAATATACACAGCGTTATACCCAGTGACACACGGTGTGCTATATAATATACACAGCGTTATACCCAGTGACACACGGTGTGTTATATAATATATACAGCGTTATACCCAGTGACACACGGTGTGTTATTATATAATATACACAGCGTTATACCCAGTGACACACGGTGTTATTATATAATATATACAGCGTTATACCCAGTGACACACGGTGTGTTATTATATAATATACACAGCGTTATACCCAGTGACACACGGTGTGTTATTATATAATATACACAGCGTTATACCCAGTGACACACGGTGTGTTATTATATAATATACACAGCGTTATACCCAGTGACACACGGTGTGTTATTATATAATATACACAGCGTTATACCCAGTGACACACGGTGTGTTATTATATAATATACACAGCGTTATACCCAGTGACACACGGTGTGTTATTATATAATATACACAGCGTTATACCCAGTGACACACGGTGTGTTATTATATAATATACACAGCGTTATAACCAGTGACACACGGTGTGTTATTATATAATATATACAGTGTTATACCCAGTGACACACGGTGTGCTATATAATATATACAGCGTTATACCCAGTGACACACGGTGTTATTATATAATATACACAGCGTTATACCCAGTGACACACGGTGTGTTATTATATAATATATACAGCGTTATACCCAGTGACACACGGTGTGTTATTATATAATATACACAGCGTTATACCCAGTGACACACGGTGTGTTATTATATAATATACACAGCGTTATAACCAGTGACACACGGTGTGTTATATATAATATATACAGCGTTATACCCAGTGACACACGGTGTGCTATATAATATATACAGCGTTATACCCAGTGACACACGGCGTGATATTATATAATATATACAGCGTTATACCCAGTGACACACGGTGTGTTATTATATAATATACACAGCGTTATACCCAGTGACACACGGTGTGTTATTATATAATATATACAGCGTTATACCCAGTGACACACGGTGTGCTATATAATATATACAGCGTTATACCCAGTGACACACAGTGTGTTATTATATAATATACAGCGTTATACCCAGTGACACACGGTGCGTTATTATATAATATATACAGCGTTATACCAGTGACCCACGGTGTGTTATTATATAATATACACAGCGTTATACCCAGTGACCCACGGTGTGTTATTATATAATATATACAGCGTTATACCCAGTGACACACGGTGTGTTATTATATAATATATACAGCGTTATACCCAGTGACACACGGTGTGTTGTTATATAATATATACAGCGTTATACCCAGTGACACACGGTGTGTTATTATATAATATATACAGCGTTATACCCAGTGACACACGGTGTGTTATTATATAATATACACAGCGTTATACACAGTGACACACGGTGTGTTATTATATAATATATACAGCGTTATACCCAGTGACACACGGTGCGTTATTATATAATATACACAGCGTTATACCCAGTGACACACGGTGTGTTATTATATAATATACGCAGCGTTATACCCAGTGACACACGGTGTGTTATTATATAATATACACAGCGTTATACCCAGTGACACACGGTGTGTTATTATATAATATACGCAGCGTTATACACAGTGACACACGGTGTGTTATTATATAATATATACAGCGTTATACCCAGTGACACACGGTGCGTTATTATATAATATATACAGCGTTATACCCAGTGACACACGGTGTGTTATTATATAATATATACAGCGTTATACCCAGTGACACACGGTGTGTTATTATATAATATATACAGCATTATACCCAGTGACACACGGTGTGTTATTATATAATATATACAGCGTTATACCCAGTGACACACGGTGTGTTATTATATAATATACACAGCGTTACACCCAGTGACACACGGTGTGTTATTATATAATATATACAGCGTTATACCCAGTGACACACGGTGTGTTATTATATAATATATACAGCGTTATACCCAGTGACACACGGTGTGTTATTATATAATATACACAGCGTTATACCCAGTGACACACGGTGTGTTATTATATAATATACACAGCGATATACCCAGTGACACACGGTGTGTTATTATATAATATACACAGCGTTATACCCAGTGACGCACGGTGTGTTATTATATAATATACACAGCGATATACCCAGTGACACACGGTGTGTTATTATATAATATACACAGCGTTATACCCAGTGACACACGGTGTGCTATATAATATAACAGCGTTATACCCAGTGACACACGGTGTGCTATATAATATATACAGCGTTATACCCAGTGACACACGGTGTGTTATATATAATATACACAGCGTTATACCCAGTGACGCACGGTGTGTTATTATATAATATATACAGCGTTATTCCCAGTGACACACGGTGTGTTATTTTATAATATATAGTGTTATACCCAGTGACTCACGGTGTGTTATTATATAATATATACAGTGTTATACCCAGTGACTCACGGTGTGTTATTATATAATATACACAGCGTTATACCCAGTGACTCACGGTGTGATATATAATAGACACAGCGTTATACCCAGTGACACACGGTGTTTTATTATATAATATATACAGCGTTATACCCAGTGACACACGGTGTGTTATATATAATATACACAGCGTTATACCCAGTGACACACGGTGTGTTATTATATAATATACAGCGTTATACCCAGTGACACACGGTGTGTTATTATATAATATACACAGCGTTATACCCAGTGACACACGGTGTGTTATTATAATATACACAGCGTTATACCCAGTGACACACGGTGTGTTATTATATAATATACACAGCGTTATACCCAGTGACACACGGTGTGCTATATAATATACACAGCGTTATACCCAGTGACACACGGTGTGTTATTATATAATATATACAGCGTTATACCCAGTGACACACGGTGTGTTATTATATAATATACACAGCGTTATACCCAGTGACACACGGTGTGTATATATAATAGACACAGCGTTATACCCAGTGACACACGGTGTGTTATTATATAATATACACAGCGTTATACCCAGTGACACACGGTGTGATATATAATATATACAGCGTTATACCCAGTGACACACGGTGTGCTATATAATATACACAGTGATATACCCAGTGACACACGGTGTGTTATTATATAATATACACAGCGTTATACCCAGTGACACACGGTGTGTTATTATATAATATACACAGCGTTATACCCAGTGACACACGGTGTGTTATTATATAATATACACAGCGTTATACCCAGTGACACACGGTGTGTATATATAATATATACAGCGTTATACCCAGTGACACACGGTGTGTTATTATATAATATATACAGCGTTATACCCAGTGACACACGGTGTGTTATTATATAATATACACAGCGTTATACCCAGTGACACACGGTGTGTTATTATATAATATACACAGCGTTATACCCAGTGACACACGGTGTGTTATTATATAATATACACAGCGTTATACCCAGTGACACACGGTGTGTTATTATATAATATATACAGCGTTATACCCAGTGACACACGGTGTGCTATATAATATACACAGCGTTATACCCAGTGACACACGGTGTGTTATTATATAATATACACAGCGTTATACCCAGTGACACATGGTGTGTTATTATATAATATATACAGCGTTATACCCAGTGACACACGGTGTGCTATATAATATACACAGCGTTATACCCAGTGACACACGGTGTGTTATTATATAATATATACAGCGTTATACCCAGTGACACACGGTGTGTTATTATATAATATACACAGCGTTATACCCAGTGACACACGGTGTGCTATATAATATACACAGCGTTATACCCAGTGACACACGGTGCGTTATTATATAATATATACAGCGTTATACCCAGTGACACACGGTGTGTTATTATATAATATATACAGCGTTATACCCAGTGACACATGGTGCGTTATTATATAATATATACAGCGTTATACCCAGTGACACACGGTGTGTTATTATATAATATACACAGCGTTATACCCAGTGACACACGGTGTGTTATTATATAATATATACAGCGTTATACCCAGTGACACACGGTGTTATTATATAATATACACAGCGTTATACCCAGTGACACATGGTGTTATTATATAATATACACAGCGTTATACCCAGTGACACACGGTGCGTTATTATATAATATATACAGCGTTATACCCAGTGACACATGGTGTGTTATTATATAATATACACAGCGTTATACCCAGTGACACATGGTGTGTTATTATATAATATATACAGCGTTGTACCCAGTGACACACGGTGTGTTATTATATAATATATACAGCGTTATACCCAGTGACACACGGTGTGTTATTATATAATATATACAGCGTTATACCCAGTAACACACGGTGTGTTATTATATAATATATACAGCGTTATACCCAGTGACACACGGTGTGCTATATAATATACACAGCGTTATACCCAGTGACACACGGTGTGGTATTATATAATATATACAGCGTTATACCCAGTGACACACGGTGTGGTATTATATAATATATACAGCGTTATACCCAGTGACACACGGTGTGTTATTATATAATATACACAGCGTTATACCCAGTGACACACGGTGTGTTATTATATAATATACACAGCGTTATACCCAGTGACACACGGTGTGTTATTATATAATATACACAGCGTTATACCCAGTGTCACACGGTGCGTTATTATATAATATACAGCGTTATACCCAGTGACACACGGTGTGTTATTATATAATATACACAGCGTTATACCCAGTGACACACGGTGCGTTATTATATAATATACACAGCGTTATACCCAGTGACACACGGTGTGTTATTATATAATATACACAGCGTTATACCCAGTGACACACGGTGTGTTATTATATAATATACACAGCGTTATAACCAGTGACACACGGTGTGTTATTATATAATATACACAGCGTTATACCCAGTGACACACGGTGTGTTATTATATAATATACACAGCGTTATACCCAGTGACACACGGTGTGTTATTATATAATATACACAGCGTTATACCCAGTGACACACGGTGTGTTATTATATAATATACACAGCGTTATACCCAGTGACACACGGTGTGTTATTATATAATATACACAGCGTTATACCCAGTGACACACGGTGTGTTATTATATAATATACACAGCGTTATACCCAGTGTCACACGGTGCGTTATTATATAATATATACAGCGTTATACCCAGTGACACACGGTGTGTTATTATATAATATACACAGCGTTATACCCAGTGACACACGGTGCGTTATTATATAATATACACAGCGTTATACCCAGTGACACACGGTGTGTTATTATATAATATACACAGCGTTATACCCAGTGACACACGGTGTGTTATTATATAATATACACAGCGTTATAACCAGTGACACACGGTGTGTTATTATATAATATACACAGCGTTATACCCAGTGACACACGGTGTGTTATTGTATAATATACACAGCGTTATACCCAGTGACACACGGTGTGTTATTATATAATATACACAGCGTTATACCCAGTGTCACACGGTGCGTTATTATATAATATACACAGCGTTATACCCAGTGACACACGGTGTGTTATTATATAATATACACAGCGTTATACCCAGTGACACACGGTGTGTTATTATATAATATACACAGCGTTATACCCAGTGACACACGGTGTGTTATTATATAATATACACAGCGTTATACCCAGTGACACACGGTGTGTTATTATATAATATACACAGCGTTATACCCAGTGACACACGGTGTGTTATTATATAATATACACAGCGTTATACCCAGTGACACACGGTGTGTTATTATATAATATACACAGCGTTATACCCAGTGACACACGGTGTGTTATTATATAATATACACAGCGTTATACCCAGTGACACACGGTGTGTTATTATATAATATACACAGCGTTATACCCAGTGACACACGGTGCGTTATTATATAATATACACAGCGTTATACCCAGTGACACACGGTGCGTTATTATATAATATACACAGCGTTATACCCAGTGACACACGGTGTGTTATTATATAATATACACAGCGTTATACCCAGTGACACACGGTGTGTTATTATATAATATACACAGCGTTATACCCAGTGACACACGGTGTGTTATTATATAATATACACAGCGTTATACCCAGTGTACACACGGTGTGTTATTATATAATATACACAGCGTTATACCCAGTGTACACACGGTGCGTTATTATATAATATACACAGCGTTATACCCAGTGACACACGGTGTGTTATTATATAATATACACAGCGTTATACCCAGTGACACACGGTGTGTTATTATATAATATACACAGCGTTATACCCAGTGACACACGGTGTGTTATTATATAATATACACAGCGTTATACCCAGTGACACACGGTGTGTTATTATATAATATATACAGCGTTATACCCAGTGACACACGGTGTGTTATTATATAATATACACAGCGTTATACCCAGTGTACACACGGTGCGTTATTATATAATATACACAGCGTTATACCCAGTGACACACGGTGTGTTATTATATAATATACACAGCGTTATACCCAGTGACACACGGTGTGTTATTATATAATATACACAGCGTTATACCCAGTGACACACGGTGTGTTATTATATAATATACACAGCGCTATACCCAGTGACACACGGTGTGTTATTATATAATATACACAGCGTTATACCCAGTGACACACGGTGTGTTATTATATAATATATACAGCGTTATACCCAGTGACACACGGTGTGTTATTATATAATATACACAGCGTTATACCCAGTGTCACACGGTGCGTTATTATATAATATACACAGCGTTATACCCAGTGACACACGGTGTGCTATATAATATATACAGCGTTATACCCAGTGACACACGGTGTGTTATTATATAATATACACAGCGTTATACCCAGTGACACACGGTGTGCTATATAATATACACAGCGTTATACCCAGTGACACACGGTGTGTTATTATATAATATATACAGCGTTATACCCAGTGACACACGGTGTGTTATTATATAATATATACAGCGTTATACCCAGTGACACACAGTGTGTTATTATATAATATATACAGCATTATACCCAGTGACACACAGTGTGTTATTATATAATATATACAGCATTATACCCAGTGACACACGGTGTGTTATATAATATATACAGCGTTATACCCAGTGACACACAGTGTGTTATTATATAATATACACAGCGTTATACCCAGTGACGCACGGTGTTATTATATAATATACACAGCGTTATACCCAGTGACACACGGTGTGCTATATAATATATACAGCGTTATACCCAGTGACACACGGTGTGTTATATAATATACACAGCGTTATACCCAGTGACACACAGTGTGTTATTATATAATATACACAGCGTTATACCCAGTGACGCACGGTGTTATTATATAATATACACAGCGTTATACCCAGTGACACACAGTGTGTTATTATATAATATACACAGCGTTATACCCAGTGACACACGGTGTTATTATATAATATACACAGCGTTATACCCAGTGACACACGGTGTGTTATTATATAATATACACAGCGTTATACCCAGTGACGCACGGTGTTATTATATAATATACACAGCGTTATACCCAGTGACACACGGTGTGTTATTATATAATATATACAGCGTTATACCCAGTGACACACGGTGTGTTATTATATAATATACACAGCGTTATACCCAGTGACACACGGTGTGCTATATAATATATACAGCGTTATACCCAGTGACACACGGTGTGCTATATAATATATACAGCGTTATACCCAGTGACACACGGTGTGATATATAATATACACAGCGTTATACCCAGTGACACACGGTGTGCTATATAATATATACAGCGTTATACCCAGTGACACACGGTGTGCTATATAATATATACAGCGTTATACCCAGTGACACACGGTGTGCTATATAATATACACAGCGTTATACCCAGTGACACACGGTGTGTTATTATATAATATACACAGCGTTATACCCAGTGACACACGGTGTGTTATTATATAATATACACAGCGTTATACCCAGTGACACACGGTGTGTTATTATATAATATATACAGCGTTATACCCAGTGACACACGGTGTGCTATATAATATATACAGCGTTATACCCAGTGACACACGGTGTGTTATTATATAATATATACAGCGTTATACCCAGTGACACACGGTGTGTTATTATATAATATATACAGCGTTATACCCAGTGACACACGGTGTGCTATATAATATACACAGCGTTATACCCAGTGACACACGGTGTGTTATATAATATACACAGCGTTATACCCAGTGACACAGGGTGTGCTATATAATATATACAGGGTTATACCCAGTGACACACGGTGTGCTATATAATATACACAGCGTTATACCCAGTGACACACGGTGTGCTATATAATATACACAGCGTTATACCCAGTGACACACGGTGTGCTATATAATATATACAGCGTTATACCCAGTGACACACGGTGTGCTATATAATATATACAGCGTTATACCCAGTGACACACGGTGTGCTATATAATATACACAGCGTTATACCCAGTGACACACGGTGTGTTATTATATAATATACACAGCGTTATACCCAGTGACACACGGTGTGTTATTATATAATATACACAGCGTTATACCCAGTGACACACGGTGTGTTATTATATAATATATACAGCGTTATACCCAGTGACACACGGTGTGCTATATAATATATACAGCGTTATACCCAGTGACACACGGTGTGTTATTATATAATATATACAGCGTTATACCCAGTGACACACGGTGTGCTATATAATATACACAGCGTTATACCCAGTGACACACGGTGTGTTATATAATATACACAGCGTTATACCCAGTGACACAGGGTGTGATATATAATATACACAGCGTTATACCCAGTTACACACGGTGTGTTATTATATAATACACACAGCGCTATACCCAGTGACACACGGTGTGCTATATAATATATACAGCGTTATACCCAGTGACACACGGTGTGTTATTATATAATATACACAGCGTTATACCCAGTGACACACGGTGTGTTATTATATAATATACACAGCGTTATACCCAGTGACACACGGTGTGTTATTATATAATATACACAGCGTTATACCCAGTGACACACGGTGTGTTATTATATAATATATACAGCGTTATACCCAGTGACACACGGTGTGCTATATAATATACACAGCGTTATACCCAGTGACACACAGTGTGTTATTATATAATATACACAGCGTTATACCCAGTGACGCACGGTGTTATTATATAATATACACAGCGTTATACCCAGTGACACACGGTGTGCTATATAATATATACAGCGTTATACCCAGTGACACACGGTGTGTTATATAATATACACAGCGTTATACCCAGTGACACACAGTGTGTTATTATATAATATACACAGCGTTATACCCAGTGACGCACGGTGTTATTATATAATATACACAGCGTTATACCCAGTGACACACAGTGTGTTATTATATAATATACACAGCGTTATACCCAGTGACACACGGTGTTATTATATAATATACACAGCGTTATACCCAGTGACACACGGTGTGTTATTATATAATATACACAGCGTTATACCCAGTGACGCACGGTGTTATTATATAATATACACAGCGTTATACCCAGTGACACACGGTGTGTTATTATATAATATACACAGCGTTATACCCAGTGACACACGGTGTGTTATTATATAATATATACAGCGTTATACCCAGTGACACACGGTGTGTTATTATATAATATACACAGCGTTATACCCAGTGACACACGGTGTGCTATATAATATATACAGCGTTATACCCAGTGACACACGGTGTGCTATATAATATACACAGCGTTATACCCAGTGACACACGGTGTGTTATTATATAATATACACAGCGTTATACCCAGTGACACACGGTGTGTTATTATATAATATACACAGCGTTATACCCAGTGACACACGGTGTGTTATTATATAATATACACAGCGTTATACCCAGTGACACACGGTGTGCTATATAATATATACAGCGTTATACCCAGTGACACACGGTGTGCTATATAATATATACAGCGTTATACCCAGTGACACACGGTGTGCTATATAATATACACAGCGTTATACCCAGTGACACACGGTGTGTTATTATATAATATATACAGCGTTATACCCAGTGACACACGGTGTGCTATATAATATATACAGCGTTATACCCAGTGACACACGGTGTGCTATATAATATACACAGCGTTATACCCAGTGACACACGGTGTGTTATTATATAATATACACAGCGTTATACCCAGTGACACACGGTGTGTTATTATATAATATACACAGCGTTATACCCAGTGACACACGGTGTGTTATTATATAATATATACAGCGTTATACCCAGTGACACACGGTGTGTTATTATATAATATATACAGCGTTATACCCAGTGACACACGGTGTGTTATTATATAATATACACAGCGTTATACCCAGTGACACACGGTGTGTTATTATATAATATATACAGCGTTATACCCAGTGACACACGGTGTGCTATATAATATATACAGCGTTATACCCAGTGACACACGGTGTGTTATTATATAATACACACAGCGTTATACCCAGTGACACACGGTGTGCTATATAATATATACAGCGTTATACCCAGTGACACACGGTGTGTTATTATATAATATACACAGCGTTATACCCAGTGACACACGGTGTGTTATTATATAATATACACAGCGTTATACCCAGTGACACACGGTGTGTTATTATATAATATACACAGCGTTATACCCAGTGACACACGGTGTGTTATTATATAATATATACAGCGTTATACCCAGTGACACACGGTGTGCTATATAATATATACAGCGTTATACCCAGTGACACACGGTGTGTTATTATATAATATATACAGCGTTAAACCCAGTGACACACGGTGTGTTATTATATAATATACACAGCGTTATACCCAGTGACACACGGTGTGCTATATAATATACACAGCGTTATACCCAGTGAAACTCTGCGTTTTTGTGTACTATACAGCGGTATTGCAATTATAATGTGCAGCATTGCATGAGTCATTTTGCTGCTTGCCTGATATCCAGTATTGCACGAGCATCAAACTCCTTCCATTATAGATTGGGAGGAGAAATTTTCTCACCTCGGAGTAACATTCTCTCTGACCATAGTCTGTGCCTGGGCCAGCCAGCTTGCAATCTCAGCATTGTACTCAATTCAGCTAAGCTTCCCAAACCTGATCCAACTACTTCCAAATCCCGAACATGTCCTGTCTGTGCTGCCTCAGCTAATTTGCTGCTGGAGCTCTCATCTACGTTTGCACCATCTCCAGGTGGTTGTCCCACAGTTTTCCTGCCGATTCTTTCATCTTCCACTCTTGGTATACCTGAGTTCACCGAAAAACTCTGATCCCCGTCTGGACATACTAAACCCCATTCGCCCATCAACCCCCGTGCTCGCTGACCTACATTCACTCCCAGTTGGCAAAGCCTCGATTTTAAAATTATCATTCAAAGTCCTCCATGGCCTCTCCCGCGCGTATCTCTGTGATCTCCTCCAGCCCGACAACCCTCCCGAGATCTCTGCGCTCCTCTCATTCTGGCCCCTTGGCCTTCCCTGATTCTAATCGCTCCACGGCCGGTGGCCATTCCTTCAGCTGCCTGGCCCCAGGCTCAGGAATTTACCTCACAAACCTCCCCGCGTCTCTCCCTGTCCCTCCTGCTTTCAGAGGCTCCTTAAGAAAGACACGCAGAGCAAGACTGGATGGACTGGGCTTGTACTCACTGCTGTTCAGAAGAATGAGAGAGGATCTCATCGAAACATGTAAAGTCCTGATGGGACTGGACAGGCTGGATGTGGGAAGAATGTTCCCGATGTTGGGAACGTCCAGAACTCGGGGTCACAGCCCCAGAATAAGGAGTCAGCCATTCAGGACTGAGCTGAGGAAGAACTTCTTCTCTCAGAGAGTTGTTGGGGACAATTCATTGGATATATTCAAGAGGGAACTGGACATGGCCCTTGTGGCTAAAGGGCTGAAGGAGCATGGAAAGCGGGAGTGGGATACGGAATTTGCACGATCAGCCTTGATCAGAGTGAATAGTGGTGCATGGCCTACTCCTTCACTTACTGTCTATGTTTCACAGCTACTTCTTTGACCAAGCTGTTTGTCACCTGCGTTCTGTGGCCCACTGTCCCAGTTTGTTTGACGATGCTCCTGTGAAGTTCTTGGGATGTTCCCATACGTTAAAAAGGGGCTGTATAAATGAACCTTATTATGTGATGAAACCAATAATTAATGCTACTTAACAATTAAGCACAGATATTACCAAGTGCATTTGCCTTTCCTGATCCTGAACAGCTGAAAGTCACAAGGCTATAACACAAGTGACAAGACCAACCAGAATTAAAAGTCAGTTTTTAATCTGAATCGGATTCCCGATCCCCTGCACCAGATTATCTTGCAGCGAGCTGCCTTCCATTGTCCTGGCCGACACTCATCACCCAGGCAACCAATCATCTCGTCGGTTATCTCTTGTTATTGGTGGGATCCTGCTGTGCGGACACAGGCAGCTGTGTTTCCGACATCGTAACAATTCAGAATGTACTCCCTTGGCTGCCAACTACCCTGGGACGTGACAGGGACAGGAAAGGTCCTTCACAAATGCGTACTCTCTCTTTACTCTCCCCGGAGGCTCAGTGAACAATATCGCCTCTCGCTGTTTGCTAATCACTTCAGTCAGTCAGCACACTCACAGCTCCTTCCTCGACAATCAGGGCTCCCAAAAC
This sequence comes from Scyliorhinus canicula, assembly GCF_902713615.1. Taxonomy (NCBI): domain Eukaryota; kingdom Metazoa; phylum Chordata; class Chondrichthyes; order Carcharhiniformes; family Scyliorhinidae; genus Scyliorhinus; species Scyliorhinus canicula. The sequence goes on from NC_052147.1 coordinate 3,733,472, forward strand.
ATCAACTTGCATGAAACAGAAAGAGAAAGCGATTGAACCCTGGGTGCTGACTCCACCTTCTGTTATTATGCAGAGTAAATCCCAGCTTTAACATTACACTTACTCCACTCCTAATCCCGGTCGATGTCTGGGCCTGCCCCGAATTGACGTCAATTAATTAATTGCCCGTCTTGTTTACCTCACTGATGTTCTTTTGGAGCACAGGATACAGTCTGTCCTTTTGGACAAAGGCGAGTCAAGGTAAGCACGTGGTCATGGCATAAACTCAGCATCGTGGCCAATAGGAAGAACGATGGAAATATTGATAACGAATTGAAGAGAATAAAACCAAACAAGTCGTCTGGGGGGGTTCTGAGAGATCAAGGACGCGATTCTCCGCTCTCCGACACTGAAATCCCGTCCGCCCATCGGCCTGAGAATCCACGTTGGCGCCGAAATCGGGGGCGGTGGCACTTTCGCGATGCTCCGTCCACCTCCAAAATGGCGTACTGTAGGAATACATCGCACGGCATCAGGACGTTGCCGGAGACCCTCCCCCCGATACTCCAGGCCCGATGGGCAGAGTTCCCGGCAGCGTCGGTCACTTATAGTATTTATCGGCGCCTGGCGACTGCGGACTGAGTCCGGCACAATCGGGGGGGGGGGGAGGGGGTGCCGATCCGCGGGCAGGGAGGGCTTTGCCGGGGGCTGGGGGCACTGGTGCGGGGAGGTCTGGGGTTCACTCTTTGGCAGGCTGGATCCACGCGTGGCTGGTGCCATGATGCACGGTGCGGTATCTGCAGGCCACCACCAGGCCAACACCATCTCCACGCATGCGCTGGGGAGGGGGTCACTTCCGCCGTCCGCCATGGTAAAGATTATGGCGATGGCGGAAGGAGAAGAATGCCCCCACGGCACAGGCCCGCCCGCCGATCGGTGGGCCCCGATCGCGGACCAAGCCACTGTGGGGGCACCCCCAGGGCCAGTTCGCCCCGCGCCCCCCCCCCCTCCCCCAGGACCCCGGAGCCCGCCCGCGCCGCCTGGTCCCGCCGGTAAGGTAGGTGGTTTGATTCCCGCCGGCTGGACCGGCATGACAGCAGCGGGACTTCGGCCCATCGTGGGCCGGAGAATCGCCGGGGGGGGGGGGGGCCCGCCGACAGACGCGGCGCGATTCCCGCCCCCGCCGAATCTCTGGTGCCGGAGACTTCAGGAGACGGTGGGGGGGTCGGAGAATCCTGCCCCAGGTTTCAGTTTTGAGGGGGACAGTCTGAGGGATCTTGGTGAGGGGTCGGGTCAGGAAGGGTTATCGCAGTCGGCGAGGAGCAGGGTCTGTAAGGAGGGGACGGAAATCAACCACACAATTGGTCATTGTCCATCAGCAGCTGCCAGGGACAGATAATCACACTCGACTGTATATCCACTGAGCCCCCCCCACAAGCCCACCATTTACAACAACAACCTATATTTTTCAGAGCCCCTAAATCGCAGCAAAACTTCCAACAAACAAAATGTGGCAGCAAGTCGCGCACTACAACAGGTTGTTCAAACAGGTACGCGGATGAGGGGCTGAGAGGGGAGAGAGGTTGAGGGAGGGAGCTGAGGGCCCAGGCGGTGGAACGACAAAAGCCGGCGCTGCTCACGAGGCTCGAATTCATTAGGCGCCGGCGATTGCGAGACTCCAGGAGGTGACAGAGCTGGAAAGCGAGATGCGCCAGAGGAACACTGGCCACTAGGCAGGAACATAAAATTAGAGTTTCTGGGATTGGAGGTAGTAGATTAGCACAGCCAGGGAGCAGAGAGTAGGAATAAACAGGTAATGTTTGTCAGTCGGCTCTAACTAATGGAATGTGGTTGTCAGGATCATTGCCGGAATCACGGCTAAGAATGAAGGAATCAGGGGACTGAATATAACGGATCCAAGTTCGCTAATGATACAACATTAGGTGGGAAAGTAAGCTGTGTGGAGGATACAAAGAAGCTTCAGGGGGATGGAGGGCTGCTATGCGAGTGGGCAAGACACATCAGATCAAATATAGCTTGCTCCTTCGGAAGAAAGACAGAAAATAATCTTGATTTAAGAGGCTGCGAAATGTTAGTATTTTGGATGTCCTTGCACATGAATTACAGAAAGTTAACATCAGGTATAGCAAGCATAGAACATAGAACACTACAGCGCAGTACGGGCCCTTCGGCCCTCGATGTTGCGCCGACCTGTGAAACCATCTGAAGCCTATCTGACCTACACTATTCCATTTTCATCCATATGTCTATCCAGTGACCACTTAAATACCCTTAAAGTTGACGAATCTACTACTGTTGCAGGCAGGGCGTTCCACACCCCTACTACTCTCTGAGTAAAGAAACTGCCTCTGACATCTGTCCTATATCTCTCACCCCTCAATTTAAAGCTATGTCCCCTCGTGTTGGTCATCACCATCCGAGGAAAAAGACTCTCACTGTCCACCCTATCTAACCCTCTGACTATCTTATATGTCTCTATTAAGTCACCTCTCAGCCTTCTCCTCTCTAACGAAAACAACCTCAATTCCCTGAGCCTTTCCTCGTAAGACCTTCCCTCCATACCAGGCAACATCCTAGTAAATCTCCTCTGAACCCTTTCCAAAGCTTCCACATCCTTCCTATAATGTGGTGACCAGAACTGCACGCAGTACTCCAGGTGTGGCCGCACCAGAGTTATGTACAGCTGCAGCATGACCTTGTGGTTCCGAAACTCAATCCCCCTGCTTATAAAGGCTAGCACACCATATGCCTTCTTAACAGCCCTATTAACCTGGGTGGCAACTTTCAGGGATTTATGTACCTGGATGCCGAGATCTCTCTGTTCATCTACACTACCAAGAATCTTGCCATTAGCCCAGTACTCTGCATTCCTGTTACTCCTTCCAAAGTGAACCACCTCACACTTTTCCGCATTAAACTCCATCTGCCACCTCTCAGCCCAGTTCTGCAGCTTATCTATGTCCCTCTGTATCCTATAACATCCTTCAGCACTATCCACAACTCCACCGACCTTCGTGTCATCTGCAAATTTACTAACCCATCCTTCTACACCCTCTTCCAGGTCATTTATAAAAATTACAAACAGCAGTGGCCCCAAAACAGATCCTTGCGGTACACCACTAGTAACTGAACTCCAGGATGAACATTTGCCATCAACCACCACCCTCTGTCTTCTTTCAGCTAGCCAATTACTGATCCAAACCGCTAAATCACCTTCAATTCCATACTTCCTTATTTTCTGCAATAGCCTACCGTGGGGAACCTTATCAAACGCCTTACTGAAATCCATATACACCACATCAACAGCTTTACCCTGATCCACCTGTTTGGTCACCTTCTCAAAAAACTCAATAAGGTTTGTGAGACATGACCTACCCTTCACAAAACCGTGTTGAGTATCGCTAATCAACTTGTTCTTTTCAAGATGATTATAAACCCTATCTCTTATAACCTTTTCCAACATTTTACCCACAACCGAAGTAAGGCTCACAGGTCTATAATTACCAGGGTTGTCTCTACTCCCCTTCTTGAGCAATTGGGAAAGCAAATGGTACGTCAGGCTCAATGATAATGGGGTTAGAGTGTAAGACTGAAGAAATCTTACTGCAATGATACAGGAAACTGACGAGACCATGCCAGGAGTTTGGTGTACGGTATTGGCTTTACAGAAGAAGAAAGGTATGGGGCTGGATACTCTGGTCGGGGACGCCAAAGTCGCGTTCGGCGATCGGCCGGAGAATCAAATGTCTCGGCCAAATTGGGGCGGCGCTGCGCTCGCGATGCCCCGCCCCCTCCAAAGCGGCGTACTCTCCGAGTACACTGCGTGACATATCGACGGCCTCAGGACATTGCCGGAGGCCCACCCCCCAGGCTCCGCCGGGTGCTCTACGCTGCCACCATGCTAGACCCCAGCCCAATGGAGGATCGGTGGCCGGTTTGCACCGCATTTTCGGGCATAAAACGCCGCCGTTCGCACGCCGGGTTGTACCCATAGCCCCACAATCGGAGAATCCAGCCCAAGGAATGGAATAAAGTGAAGTATTACTAAGCGAACACTCTTCAGTAAGTCTTCCACAAGCCCTGCCCAGTACCCTCTGTGTATTCTCTTTCTGTACTGTCCTAATTGAAATGAAGGGTGAGCAGTTGAGACAAATGGCAAAGATGCACTTAAAGGGGAGATGGATTAACATATAATGGAGAAAGGAATGTGAGAAATAGCAGAGTAGGCCATTCGGCCCCTCAAGCCTGCTCCGCCATTCAATACGATCATGGATGATCTACTATGTCGGCTCCACTCTCCTGAGCTACTATTGTGATTCATGCACTAGGCTGCCCAGATCCCTCTGCACCGCAAAGCTCTTCAGCCTCTCACCCATTTAGACAATAATCTGTTTTTATTCTTCCTGCCAAAATGGACAATTTCATATTCTCCCACTGTATACTCCATTTGCCAGATCTTTTCCCAATAACCCAACCAATCTATGTCCCTTTGAAGCCTCCTTATGTCCTCTTCACAATTTACCTTCCTACCTATCTCTGTGCCATCAGCAAATTTTGGGTGGTCCGGGTGAGAAGGTGGGGTGGTATAAATTCTCATCATGTGGGACGAGGGAGTGTCTCCTGGTCATTGGTTTGTGAATTAATGAGGTTATTTTGTTGGGGTGTGGAGTAATTTTGAGGGCGTTCCAGCAGTTGGTGATGGGGGGAGGTCCATGGAGCATCTGTGGACATCGACAGTTAGTAATTTACATCCTTACTGAAACAAACTGTCTTTTGCCAGTCCCATTCGACGGATCTGCTACAGATCTCCAACTCGGCAGGAACCGGGGGTGGAGGTGATGACCTCGAATTTACAACCTGATTCCCAAACGAGAACAGCATCGCAAATCCTTCGCTTCCCGGAAGGAAGGATCATCCACTGATCTATAGAAACTGTCAACCAAGTATACTGGCTATCATCAACCAGAGAGCTTCAGGTCAGTGTGACCCAGACTATGCTCAGCTAGGAATTGGCATGGTCCCCTCCTGTTGCTTCTTATGATCATCTTCACGGAATAAAGCTCTTGCAAAAAAAAAAGACCATGCAAGATGTCAAGTCCCATGTGACCCTAATACCAGCGACCGTGTCATCCTACCTCGACCAATCCCGTTCCCCAGGTTCGGGTTTGGTACCAGTACTATTCAATCAGTCATTGCTGACTGGGGCATCTTTTGCCTCACCTCATCCTGCACAATGACAAAGCTTAATTCTATCTCCTGATGTCCGACGTCTAAATAGGAGGCAGATTTTGACACAAGACCTCTGACCTTTAGCCTCTTACACACAACCGTTCTTTGGCATGTCCCCATTTTACCCCTCCTGCTCGGGTCAGTCTTTCTTTGATCTTTCCCTCTCTCTAAGCTTCAAACATCCCATCCTACACAATCTTCCCTTCAGCTTCCTTATGATGAAATAAAATTGATTGTTCCTGCTCAAATTAAAACAGAGATGAGGAGGAATTTCTTCAGCCAGAGGGTGGTGAATCTGTGGAACTCTTTGCCGCAGAAGGCTGTGGAGGCCAAATCACTGAGTGTCGTTAAGACAGAGATAGATAGGTTCTTGATTAATAAGGAGATCAGGGGTTATGGGGAGAAGGCAGGAGAATGGGGATGAGAAAAATATCAGCCATGATTGAATGGCGGAGCAGACTCGATGGGCCGAGTGGCCTAATTCTGCTCCTAGGTCTTATGGTCTGAAATCGTAAGATGCTCTTTCCCAAGATCTCCCAAACTCCTCCTTCCGGCATCACTTTCTTCTACCACCTGCAGACATTGACGACCCAAAGATTGTTGACAATGACCTTGTCTTCTCGCCTGTTCTTCACAATCTTGGTGACGTCCTGCTGTTTAATAATAATAACCGCTTGTTGTCACAAGTAGGCTTCAATGAAGTTACTGTGAAAAGCCCCTAGTCGCCACATTCCGGCGCCTGTTCGAGGAGGCCGATATGGGAATTGAACCCGCGCTGCTGGCCTTGTTCTGCATTACAAGCTTTTGGGCCCTCTGATAGGTTTCTGACGACAGGAAGTGTGTTGTGTTCCTTCACAGTTACACTGCTCCATGTGCGGGTGAGTTAGGTTTCTGCAATCTGCTGCCTTCACCCTTCAGAATTCCGATCTCCAATGTGGAGAGGTCCTGGCCTACGCAGCTGTCTCTCTGCTCTGCCCGGGAGCAGACATGCAGGATGGACGTCGCCAGTACCTCGTTCACTTCAACACACACATTCCTCATAGGGAGGGTGGGTTCTCCATTGCTCACTCAATGAAAGTTATCCCTCAGCTAAAACTCTCTACCGCCCTTACCTCTGCCCTGCTCATCTGAATCGGCCTCGCTGAAGTAGAACAGAAAATAGTTGGGAAGTGGAAATCAAGCCCACTCCCCCACCAGTCCATCTACACTCTGCCCTATCACAGATTCTACCAACACATTTAAACTCCTTCCACAGCCCGTGAATGCTGAAGGACCCTCCCTCCATCATCTTTGGAAACAGAGAGGGCATTTGTGACAGTCGACCCAGTCTTAGTGAAACATTTGGGAAGAGGTCCAAATTGGGTTCCTGGAGCTGTGGTGGCCAGAACTGTCGTATGTGGTGTAAGTACAGGGTAAGTTAGCAAAGAGGCACGTGCACCATTCGGGGAGGTGGGAGCTACCCCGAAGAGTCAGTGCTGCTGCCTAATCCAGATGGCCCAATGGAAGTTGCAACAGAAGAGTCAAGGATGACCTGACCGTTGTCAATGGTTTTTTTGCTGAGGGGTGACAGAATTGTCAGACCATCCTGCCTCCGAAGACGTATCCTAGCAAGGATGCATGAAGGGCATCAAGGGATAGAGAAATGTAATCAGTCTATTGGCCAGGCATCAATAAAGACGTTGACAACGATGTTCAAGATGGTAGTGTCTGCCAAACACACCAACTGGCCCAGTGCAAAGAAACATTTGCATCGAGGGAACTTTTCACTAATCCATGGTTAAAGGTTGGGATGGACTTATTCTAATTTTGAGGAAATGGTTATCTGGTAATCATAGAATACCATTCCAATCATCCAGAAGTGATAACGCTAACCGATTCGGCTGCTCAATCAGACCACGTCCCAAAGGTCATGACGGATATTGGTACCTGGTTTAGTGCCTGGGAACGGTTGTCATTTGCCAAATGCTGCAACTTCCAACACATCACATCAAGTCCGTTATACCCGCAGTCAAATGGGAAAGCCGAGAAAGGAGTTGGAATAGTAAAGAAACTGTTCAAGAAGGCGTATGATGATCAAAAGGATTTTTCTTTCGCAGTGTTAAGCGACAGAGCTCCTCCTCCGGCATCAGGTGTGTCACCTGCCCAGGTGTTAATGGGACAAAAGCTCTGTCCTCCGTTACCAGGCATAATAACCATTCCAAATCTGCATGAACAGATGATACATGACAAAATGTGTCATGGGACTGCCCCTTTAAGAAAAGCTTTTGTCTCAGCACATGGCTTCAGTGATGTCATTGTGTGGGTGGAGCTGCGCTGTGGCTCTGTGAGCTGTTTTTGTTTGGCTTTCAGCTTTGACTGCTGTGGAGGCAGACAGGAGAAAGAAGTATTTTGACCTGTCTATCTCTAGTTTCATTTTAAAGAATTGTTCCATTACAAAAAAAAACATTGAATATAGCAACTGCTGTTTTGCTAACCTAAAGGATATAGTTTGCTTTCCGGAAGGGTTTAAACCTGCTGGTGAGACGGGGTCAGAATCTCAGGAAGAGCCAGTCTTATTCAAGTGAGAATGCAGAGTGCTGGGCCACGCCCATGAAAAGGGGATTTTGGTTTATGGGATTTTTGTTGTGAGTTGGAACAGTTAAGGGGGGATTCATTAAGTGTTATACATAGATTACTGTAGCTGTGGGGCGTCTTTATGTTTGTAATTGGTAACAATTCTTGCTGTGTGTTTATATAAATGTTAACTCCGTTCCTAGAATAAAGCTTATTTTTAATTAGTGTCTGGGTAGACGGTTGAATCACACCTGAAGTGAGGACTCTTGAGCTCATCCTCGCCAAATTCAACAAAAAAGCAAACAAAGTTCCTACTATGATAGACATGCAAAGGAACTCCCTCCACTTAACCAAGGAGACATCGTTAGGATACGAAATCCAAATGGTGGATGGTCGAAAACTGTAAAGGTAATGAGTGAAGTTGCACCACGCTCATAACGTGGTACAAACCAAATCTGCAGTAACGTATTGCAGGAATCAATGAGCTTTATTAAAAGTCAACAACCCAATTCACATTCCAGAACCAACTCTAACACGACCGGACTCCATGTTTGGCAATATTGAATTTCCAACAGCTTTGTTGTCAAACAAAACTTATGAATAGAAAAAGGACAATGCTAATGAACCCCGAGTCTATTAAGAAGGTTCGAGAGGATAAGGAAACAGCCTAATCATCTAAACTTGTAGCAAATAACAACCTATTACTCTGTAATTGTGATATTATGGTATTTGACATGGCACTATACATGATATGCATAAAGAAAGTCCCGTACATGTATGTATTAAATGTTTGAAAGTGTTTCAAACATTTTTCAAAGAAAGGGGGATGTGACATTATGTGGAAGGTCTAGTATATAAAGGGTTAATGTAATATCATAATTGACCACTAGATGGAGCTGGGAACAGACCTATAAAAAGGACTGACTCGCAGGCTTCTGTGAGAGTGTAGGAGAGAGTGGGAAAGAGAGTAGGTGAAAGCAGAGCACAGTGTAAGACAGAGTACGTGAGACAAGTATTAGTATAGTAGTTTAATAGATTATTGCTTGCTATAGGTGTAAGTGGTCGAGCTGTATATTAAGTAGTGTAATAAATGTCAGCATTGTTATTGAACTTAGCTTGTGTGGTCTTTGTGAACACTACGACATCCATCCTGAGTATAAGAAACACAAAGAACACCACAGACGTCCCCTGACAGACAGAGTTTTAGATGGACTGGGTACAAGAAGTGTTTCTCAGTGCTGGTGTAAGTATTTCATATATTGTATAATAATGGATTTATAGGGGGAGGGATGTAGTAGCTGGTCCCTTTAAGGGGCGTACGTTGGGAGGGTTATGTGACCCTATTACCCAATGGGAATCGAGCGTGGGGATGTTGGTTCAGAGCACCGGCTTTTGTAGCCACTGTCCAAAGATGTGCAGGTTAGGTGGATCGGCCGTGCTAAAATGAGTGTCCAAAAGATTGGGTCGAGTTACTGGGTTAGGGGATAGAGTGCTGGTGTGGGCTTAGGTAGGATGCTCTTTCCAAGGGCCGGTAAAGCCTCGATGGGTCAAATGGCCTCCTTCTGCACTGCACATTCTATGATTCTAGATCCTAGAGCTCATAGTGACAACATCATGAAAGACTGTGTAAAGACCCCGGGGCAACATCCTGGCACTCCCTCCCTAACAGCACAGTGGGTGTACCTACACTACACTATCCCCATTGTTGTGTTCTGCTTCTTCATTGTGCATAAGCTGCTTCCTTGATGTATACCCTGACAAAGGAAGGTTCAGACTTGGAGAGAGGTTTAACACATTTATTGAACAGTTAACAATTCTCCTACTTGGGTTCGACTCTCCTGCTAATCTTACTGTAGTAACTCAGCCTAACTAACCGGCCTGCTCTAAGCCATGCGGTGGGTGTGATGCTTCCCTGATCTGCCCCTGTCTCTCTGAGTGTCGCCTATGGAAAGAGAAAGAGCATGTTTGCCCTGTCCTTTTATATGGGTAGCCCCCTTGTGGTAGTGTCACCTCTGGATGTGTCTTGACTGCCCATTGGTTGTGTCCTATCTTACTGACCTATTGGTTGAATGTCTGTGTCATGATGTCTCTAGTGCTCCCTCTAGTGTTTATTTAGTTGCAGTGTACCTACATTAACCCCTTGTGTATTTACAGTGATGCATATCACCACAGGCAGCAGTTCAAGGCAGCTCACCACCACCTTCTCATGGGCAATTAGAGATGGTCAATAAATACTGGGCTATCCAGCAACGCCCACATCGTATGAAAGAATTTTTAAAAACCCTTTTGATGAACTATTACTGGAACAAAATGTCTAAAGTAAAGGAAAATTTGAAAAGATGCATTGACAGTTTTAGACATGTTGAAAGATAATACTTAGGCAAAGGGCACTAATGGGTTTTCTGAAGAAGTTAATGGTGCATTAAACCACTCGGAGAAGCGGTTTTAAGGTAGTCAGCCAGGATTATTATAGGTCTGAAGTTGCCTTAAAGGTTAACCAGCGATAAATGCCTCTTGACAACAATTCCAGTCCAATCCCCCATTAGAAGCAAACAAAATCACCAGAGTTTGCAAAAGTCAAGCTTGAAAGAGCTGCTGTCCCTCGAAACAGCCAAGCCACTGAGCGAAACCAACCACAATGTCAACCTGGCTCTTCCCCACAGGAAGCCGGGATAGAATGGAATTGAAGCTGGAATTGGAGTTGCCAATTCTCATTGGCTATTCTTGGCGCTTTCATCACATGAGCTCCAACCAGCCGACTCACTCATGAAGTGTTGGCTAGTGTGGGCTTGAGTGATGAACAGACACTTCCAACACTGATGAAGGTTCAACTCAATTTTATTAACTACTTCTAACTAACTAACACACGATGACTGTGGGTCTAAATGATGCTAACTTAAACTAGAGACCTAAGCCTTGTCCGAACCAGTTGATTCTCTCAGCACGTGGTGTGAGTCCATGCTGGGCTGGATGAGTTCCTGTTACACTGAGAGGCAGCACCCAGAATGAGCGGGAACCGTGGTGCCCTCTGCCTTTATAGTATGTGTATTCTAACTGGTGATTGGCTGCGGTGTTTGTACATGTTGATTGGTCCCTGTGTGTGTCCATCAGTGTGTGTCTGCACCATGATATACTGGTGTATATTATGACATCCCCCTTTTATAAAAAAATGATGATCTAGGCATGTGATAATAAATAGTGTGGGTGTGTGGAGAATGTACCTAGCTACGTGTGAGGTGCGGAGACATATGTACAAAGCTATATACAGGGAACAAGACTATTTACAGAGGAAAGTGCCTGGTACAGATGACTACCATGAACTGGAACAACCAACGAATCTATTTACAAATCACTGGATAACGGATGCCACAATACAGGATATGGGGGAAAAGAATATTTCAGAAAGTCCACATGTGTACAGAGTTCATAAGTTCAGTCTCTGAGGTGGGAGACGAACTCTGGTTGACCGCCTCAAGGATGGGGCAATGTCTGGCGGCTCAGGAGCCGGGAGGGCTGCAGCACAGTCAGGGGCAGGCAGAGCGACCGGAAGCACCACACAGTCCACGGCGGGATCAGTAGAAGAGCTGGTCGGAGGATCCCATGACGACCCTGGAACCAGGCGAAGAGCCTGTTGCGGCGCCGAATAGATCCATCCGGTAAGCGGACCAGGAAGGAGCGGGGGGGGGGGGCCACCTGCCGCAGACCAGCCACCATCCGAGAGGTGGATGCGAACCTTGTCGCGTGGATGGATGTCGGGAAGGTCAGCAGCCCGTGAGTCGTAGGAAGGTTTCTGCTGCAGTTGAGACATGTGGATGCGGTGGGGCACGGGGACATAATCGAGGTTGGGAGCGAGAATCGATGGCACCGTCGCCCTGAGGGTCTGGTTCATTAACAGCTGAGTAGGCGACAGGTCGGTGGGCAGCGGGGCGGAGCGATAGGCCGGTGGAGAGCGGGGCGGAGCGATAGGCCGGTGGAGAGCGGGGCGGAGCGATAGGCCGGTGGAGAGCGGGGCGGAGCGATAGGCCGGTGGAGAGCGGGGCGGAGCGACAGGCCGGTGGAGAGCGGGGCGGAGCGATAGGCCGGTGGAGAGCGGGGCGGAGCGATAGGCCGGTGGAGAGCGGGGCGGAGCGATAGGCCGGTGGGCAGCGGGGCGGAGCGATAGGCCGGTGGAGAGCGGGGCGGAGCGATAGGCCGGTGGAGAGCGGGGCGGAGCGATAGGCCGGTGGAGAGCGGGGCGGAGCGATAGGCCGGTGGAGAGCGGGGCGGAGCGATAGGCCGGTGGAGAGCGGGGCGGAGCGATAGGCCGGTGGAGAGCGGGGCGGAGCGATAGGCCGGTGGAGAGCGGGGCGGAGCGATAGGCCGGTGGAGAGCGGGGCGGAGCGACAGGCCGGTGGGCAGCGGGGCGGAGCGATAGGCCGGTGGAGAGCGGGGCGGAGCGACAGGCCGGTGGGCAGCGGGGCGGAGCGACAGGCCGGTGGAGAGCGGGGCGGAGCGATAGGCCGGTGGAGAGCGGGGCGGAGCGACAGGCCGGTGGGCAGCGGGGCGGAGCGATAGGCCGGTGGGCAGCGGGGCGGAGCGATAGGCCGGTGGAGAGCGGGGCGGAGCGATAGGCCGGTGGAGAGCGGGGCGGAGCGATAGGCCGGTGGAGAGCGGGGCGGAGCGACAGGCCGGTGGAGAGCGGGGCAGGAGCGACAGGCCGGTGGAGAGCGGGGCGGAGCGATAGGCCGGTGGAGAGCGGGGCGGAGCGATAGGCCGGTGGAGAGCGGGGCGGAGCGATAGGCCGGTGGGCAGCGGGGCGGAGCGATAGGCCGGTGGAGAGCGGGGCGGAGCGATAGGCCGGTGGAGAGCGGGGCGGAGCGATAGGCCGGTGGAGAGCGGGGCGGAGCGATAGGCCGGTGGGCAGCGGGGCGGAGCGATAGGCCGGTGGAGAGCGGGGCGGAGCGATAGGCCGGTGGAGAGCGGGGCGGAGAGCGGGGCGGAGCGATAGGCCGGCGGAGAGCGGGGCGGAGCGATAGGCCGGTGGAGAGCGGGGCGGAGCGATAGGCCGGTGGAGAGCGGGGCGGAGGAGCGGGGCGGAGAGCGGGGCGGAGCGACAGGCCGGTGGAGAGCGGGGCGGAGCGATAGGCCGGTGGAGAGCGGGGCGGAGAGCGAGGCAGAGCGACAGGCCGGTGGAGAGCGGGGCGGAGCGATAGGCCGGTGGGCAGCGGGGCGGAGCGACAGGCCGGTGGAGAGCGGGGCGGAGCGATAGGCCGGTGGAGAGCGGGGCAGAGCGATAGGCCGGTGGAGAGCGGGGCGGAGCGATAGGCCGGTGGGCAGCGGGGCGGAGCGACAGGCCGGTGGAGAGCGGGGCGGAGCGATAGGCCGGTGGAGAGCGGGGCGGAGCGATAGGCCGGTGGAGAGCGGGGCGGAGCGATAGGCCGGTGGAGAGCGGGGCGGAGCGACAGGCCGGTTGGAGAGCGGGGCGGAGCGATAGGCCGGTGGAGAGCGGGGCGGAGCGATAGGCCGGTGGAGAGCGGGGCGGAGCGATAGGCCGGTGGAGAGCGGGGCGGAGCGACAGGCCGGTGGAGAGCGGGGCGGAGCGATAGGCCGGTGGAGAGCGGGGCGGAGCGATAGGCCGGTGGAGAGCGGGGCGGAGCGATAGGCCGGTGGAGAGCGGGGCGGAGCGATAGGCCGGTGGAGAGCGGGGCGGAGCGATAGGCCGGTGGAGAGCGGGGCGGAGCGATAGGCCGGTGGAGAGCGGGGCGGAGCGATAGGCCGGTGGAGAGCGGGGCGGAGCGATAGGCCGGTGGAGAGCGGGGCGGAGCGATAGGCCGGTGGAGAGCGGGGCGGAGCGACTAGGCCGGTGGAGAGCGGGGCGGAGCGATAGGCCGGTGGAGAGCGGGGCGGAGCGATAGGCCGGTGGAGAGCGGGGCGGAGCGATAGGCCGGTGGAGAGCGGGGCGGAGCGATAGGCCGGTGGAGAGCGGGGCGGAGCGATAGGCCGGTGGAGAGCGGGGCGGAGCGATAGGCCGGTGGAGAGCGGGGCGGAGCGACAGGCCGGTGGAGAGCGGGGCGGAGCGATAGGCCGGTGGAGAGCGGGGCGGAGCGACAGGCCGGTGGAGAGCTGGGCGGAGCGATAGGCCGGTGGAGAGCGGGGCGGAGCGACAGGCCGGTGGAGAGCGGGGCGGAGCGATAGGCCGGTGGAGAGCGGGGCGGAGCGATAGGCCGGTGGAGAGCGGGGCGGAGCGATAGGCCGGTGGAGAGCGGGGCGGAGCGATAGGCCGGTGGAGAGCGGGGCGGAGCGATAGGCCGGTGGAGAGCGGGGCGGAGCGATAGGCCGGTGGAGAGCGGGGCGGAGCGATAGGCCGGTGGAGAGCGGGGCGGAGCGATAGGCCGGTGGAGCAGCGGGGCGGAGCGACAGGCCGGTGGAGAGCGGGGCGGAGCGATAGGCCGGTGGAGAGCGGGGCGGAGCGATAGGCCGGTGGAGAGCGGGGCGGAGCGATTGGCCGGTGGAGAGCAGGGCGGAGCGACAGGCCGGTGGAGAGCGGGGCGGAGCGATAGGCCGGTGGAGAGCGGGGCGGAGCGATAGGCCGGTGGAGAGCGGGGCGGAGCGATAGGCCGGTGGAGAGCGGGGCGGAGCGATAGGCCGGTGGAGAGAGGGGCGGAGCGATAGGCCGGTGGAGAGCGGGGCGGAGCGATAGGCCGGTGGAGAGCGGGGCGGAGCGATAGGCCGGTGGAGAGCGGGGCGGAGCGACAGGCCGGTGGAGAGCGGGGCGGAGCGATAGGCCGGTGGAGAGCGGGGCGGAGCGACAGGCCGGTGGAGAGCGGGGCGGAGCGACAGGCCGGTGGAGAGCGGGGCGGAGCGACAGGCCGGTGGAGAGCGGGGCGGAGCGACAGGCCGGTGGAGAGCGGGGCGGAGCGATAGGCCAGCAGAGCAAGATGGAAATCTGAGCCGGCGTCGGCGGCCTTGCTGAGGAGCCGCTTAACGATGTGGACCCCCTTTTCCGCCTTCCCATTGGATTGGGGGTATAGGGGACTGGACGTAACGTGCTCGAAGTTGTAGTGCTGGGCAAAGCCGGCCCATTCCTGGCTCGCGTAACAGGGGCCATTGTCCAACATGACCGTCAGCAGAATGCCATGTCGGGCAAATGTTTCCTTACACACCCTGATCACAGCCGAGGATGTGAGATCGTGCAGCCTGATGACCTCCGGATAACTGGAGAAGTAGTCGATGATGATGACGTAGTCCCTGCCCAATGCATGGAACAAGTCGATGCCCACTTTGGTCCAAGGCGATGTGATGAGCTCATGGGGCATCAGGGTCTCCCGTGGTTGGGCGGGCTGAAGACGCTGGCAGGTAGAGCAGTTGAGCACCACATTGGCGATGTCACCATTGATGCCCGGCCAGTAGACGGCTTCTCTGGCCGTGCGGCGGCATTTCTCGATGCCTAAGTGCCCTTCATGGAGTTGCTCCAACACCAGCTGGCGCATGGTTTGTGGGACGACGATGCGATCCAATTTCAGGAGCCCCCCGTCGATAACCGGCCAGGTCATCGCGGACGTTGTAAAATTGCGGGCATTGGCCCTTGAGCCACCCGTCCGACATTAGGCGCATCACCCGCTGCAGAAGTGGATCAGCCGCTGTCTCGCGCCGAATTTGCATCAGTCGTGCAAGCGTAGCTGGCAAATGGGAGGCTGCAAACTGAACGTGGGCATCTATTTGGCAAATGAAGCCGTCATGATTGCACGGAGTTGTGATTGACCTTGAGAGGGCATCAACAACGGCAAGGTCCTTGCCAGGGGTATAGATCAGTTGAAAGTCGTACCCTAGCAGCTTGAGTAGGATATGCTAGAGGCAAGGCGTCATGGCATTCAAATCCTTTTTGATAATATTTACAAGCGGGCGATGCTCGATTTCAACCGTGAACTGTGGAAGTCCATAGACGTAGTCGTGGAACTTCACGACTGCAGTGAGAAGGCCGAGACACTCTTTCTCAATTTGCGCATAGCGCTGCTCTGTGGGAGTCATCGCCCGCGACGCATACGCAACGGGGGCCCATGACGAGGCCTCGTCTCATTGCAGGAGCACGGCACCAATCCCCGACTGACTGGCATCAGGAGAGATTTTGGTCTCTGGTCGAGTCGAAAAAAGCCAACACTGGGGCCGTGGGAAGCTTGGCCTTCAGCTCCTGCCATTCACGCTCGTGAGCGGGGAGCCATCGGAAATCTGTGGTTTTGCGAATCAGGTCTCTGAGGGCCGTGGTCTGTGAGGCGAGATTCGAGATGAACTTCCCGAGGAAATTCACCATACCCAGGAACCGGAGAACCGCTTTCTTGTCCTCGGGCGTCTTCATGGGCGTGATTGCTGCAATCTTGTCCTCGTCCGGACGCACCCCCTGGTCGGAGATGTGATTCCCCAGAAACTTGATACTCGACTGGCTGAAGGAGCACTTGGCCCTATTGAGGCAGAGGCCGTGTTCGTGGATGTGCCTGAAAACACGCTGAAGGCGGGCAATGTGTTCCTGCGGGGTGGTTGACCAGATAATAATGTCGTCGACATATATCCGGACGCCGTCGATCCCCTCCATCATCTGCTCCCCGATCCGGTGGAAAACTTTGGACGCAGAGATAATGCCGAATGGCATCCGGTTGTAGCAGAACCTGCCAAAGGGTGTGTTGAACGTACACAGCTTCCTGCTTGATTCATCTAGTTGGATCTGCCAGAAACCCTTTGAGGCATCCAGTTTTGAGAATAGTTTGGCGTGGGCTATCTCGGACGTGAGCTCCTCACGTTTCGGAATCGGGTAGCGCTCCCGCATGATATTCTGATTCAGGTCTTCAGGATCAATACAGAGCCGCAGCTCACCGGACGGTTTCTTGATGCAGACCATGGAGCTTACCCAGTCTGTGGGTTCCGTGACCCTAGAGATGACTCCTTGGTCCTGGAGGTCCTGGAGCTGATGCCTGAGGCGGTCCCTGAGGGGCGCTGGGACTCTGTGAGGTGCGTGAACGACAGGCGTGGCGTTGGGCTTGAGTAAGATTTTGTACGTGTACGGGAGCGTGCCCATGCCTTCGAAAACATCATGGTATTGCTGGATGATGGAGCCGCGTTGCGCCCTGAAGTCTGTGCCAGAGGATGCAGACACATCGCTGGAAGAGAGAGAGTGTACTCTGCACTAAGTGGAGCAGCTTGTATGCCTGCTCACCAAGCAAGGAGGCCTTTGAGGCAGCAACAATCTCAAACGGGAGAATGGCTGTGTGAGCACCATGTGTCACCTCAAGGCAGCAGGAGCCGCTGACGGCGATGGCATTGCCATTGTAGTCCAGCAATTTACAGGCAGATGGCAGGACAGCAGGCTGTACGCAGAGCTTGCAAAAATCAGACGACGCAATGAGATTGGCAGAAGCGCCAGTGTCCAAGCGGAACCTGACAGGGGACGGGCTGACCGTAAGGGTGGCACACCACTCATCATCCTGGCTGACGCTGTGGACGTGGACGGGTTCAGTGCCACGCTTGGGGGACATCCTGTGCGTGGTAACGACACCGATTTGGAACGGGACCTGTGGGTCATTGCAGGCACAGTCGGAATCAAGGTGTAGAGTAGGTTCATTGATGGCAGGCTGGATAGCCCTGACGTCTCTGTGGGGCTGGGTGGACCTTCGAGAAGCAGCAGGCAGGGAAGCTTTGCACATTGCAGCGTAGTGGCCTCGTTTGCCACACTGCAGGCAGCGTCGGGACTTTGCGGGACATTGCTGCTTTAAGTGGGCGGAGCCGCAGTTGCTGCATGCCGGAGCGTCGCGACGTTTGTCGCTCCACCGCACATGCGCGGGGCGATCCAGCGTAGCGCGCACCTGGGCGAAGCGGTCCGTGACGTCAACACGCTCGCTGCGTGTAAGCTCGGGACTCCGCGAAAAGCGCGTGAAATGGCCGCCATCGTTCAGATCCAGAGCCTGAAGAGATTTAATCATTTGGACCCGTTCTGCCTCGTAAGGGGCTTGCCGCACCGTTTCAGCGGCCTGGATGCAGGAGTAGCGCGTGGAGGCATGTTCATGAAGCACACAGGTCTCAATGGCCGTGGACAGAGTGAGCTGCTTTACTTTTAGTAGCTGCTGGCGCAGGGGCTCAGATTCTGGTCACGGAGCATGGAGTCAGAGGTGGACCTGTAGTTGCAGGACTGCGCAAGGACACGGAGGTGGGTAATAAAGGACTGGAAAGGCTCGTCCTTACCTTGAATTCGCTGCTGAAACATGTATCTCTCGAAGCTCTCGTTGACCTCGACCGCGCAGTGGCTGTCGAACTTCAGAATTATGGTCTTGAACTTCAATTTGTCCTCCCCCTCATCGAAGGTGAGCGAGTTGTAAATGTGCAGAGCGTGGTCACCGGCTGTGAAGAGGAAGAGAGCATCTTCCGTGCATCCGAGGCAGCTTCCAGGTCCCTGGCTTCGAGGTACAGCTGGAAGCGCTGTTTGAAAAGTTTCCAGTTGGAGCCCAGATTCCCGGCAATGCGGAGAGGCGGCGGCGGGCGAACGGAGTCCATTCTGTAGGATGGCGCGAGACTGGTGGAAGGCAGATCACTGAAGGGTAGGTCGCAGAAGTGCGAGCATCCCTCAACTCCTGGTATCATGTCGTGTTGGCTAGTGTAGGCTTGAGAGATGAACAGACACTTCCAACACTGATGAAGGTTCAACTCAATTTTATTAACGACTTCTAACTAACTGACACACGATGACTGTGGGTCTAAATGATGCTAACTTAAACTGGAGACCAAAGCCATGTCCGAACCAGTTGATTCTCTCAGCACGTGGTGTGAGTCTGTGCTGGGCTGGATAAGTTCTTGTTACACTGAGAGGCAGCACCCAGAATGAGCGGGAACCGTGGTACCCTCTGCCTTTATAGTGTGTGTATTCTAACTGGTGATTGGCTGCGGTGTTTGTACATGTTGATTGGTCCCTGTGTGCGTCCATCAGTGTGTGTCTGCACCATGATATACTGGTGTATATTATGACAACTCACTTCCATCATTGGCTCCCAATACACCCATTATCAGACTGCCCCACTGCCCCACAGCCAATCAGATAGCAAGCAGACCAAATGGGTGAATGTTGATTCGGGTATTTTTACCCAACTTCAATACCTGGAAAACTAATAAATCAAAGTGTTCACATTTTTCTTCAATAAAAGCTGCTCCTCTGCATGGCCCAATTTGTTTTTGCACTGCCCGCCTGGCACCCTGGCAGTGCTCCTGCTGGCTTGGCAATGCCACATGCGCATATCGGCGGTGCCAGCTGGGTGGTGCCAAGGTGCCTGCATCTCAGGGGGAGTGTCAGGGGAGCACCCTGCACTGTCCCTGGCCGCCCAGCGTCCAACGATGGCCCAGTAGACCCCCCCGAGGTGCCGTTCCACATCTGTGCGGACGTGTACGGCACGACGCAAAGCTGCGGCCTCACTGGGCACTCCGGCTGACCCCGGGTGAGCTCGGCCAAAAAGGTTTAAAACCTGTTTGGACACAACGCTTTGGGCAGGATTCTCTCATTCCAATGCCTCGCGAGGGACAGGGTAGAGGGAGCTTTACTCTGTATCTAACCCCGTGCTGTACCAGTCCTGGGAGTGTTTGATGGGGACAGTGTAGAGGCAGCTTTACTCTGTATCTAACCCCGTGCTGTACCTGTCCTGGGAGTGTTTGATGGGGACAGTGTAGAGGGAGCTTTACTCTGTATCTAACCCCGTGCTGTACCTGTCCTGGGAGTGTTTGATGGGGACAGTGTAGAGGGAGCTTTACTCTGTATCTATCCCCGTGCTGTACCTGTCCTGGGAGTGTTTGATGGGGACAGTGCAGAGGGAGCTTTACTCTGTATCTAACCCCGTGCTGTACCTGTCCTGGGAGTGTTTGGTGGGGGCAGTGCAGAGGGAGCTTTACTCTGTATCTAACCCCGTGCTGTACCTGTCCTGGGAGTGTTAGATGGGGGCAGTGCAGAGGGAGCTTTACTCTGTATCTAACCCCCGTGCTGTACCTGTCCTGGGAGTGTTTGATGGGGGCAGTGCAGAGGGAGCTTTACTCTGTATCTAACCCCGTGCTGTACCTGTCCTGGGAGTGTTTGATGGGGACAGTGTAGAGGGAGCTTTACTCTGTATCTAACCCCGTGCTGTACCTGTCCTGGGAGTGTTTGATGGGGACAGTGTAGAGGGAGCTATACTCTGTATCTAACCCCATTCTGTACCTGTCCTGGGAGTGTTTGATGGGGACAGTGTAGAGGGAGCTTTACTCTGTATCTAACCCCATTCTGTACCTGTCCTGGGAGTGTTTGATGGGGACAGTGTAGAGGGAGCTTTACTCTGTATCTAACCCCGTGCTGCACCTGTCCTGTGAGTGTTTGATGGGTACAGTGTAGAGGGAGCTTTACTCTGTATCTAACCCTGTGCTGTACCTGTCCTGGGAGTGTTTGATGGGGACAGTGTAGAGGGAGCTTTACTCTGTATCTAACCCCGTGCTGTACCTGTCCTGGGTGTGTTTGATGGGCACAGTGTAGAGGGAGCTTTACTCTGTATCTAACCCCGTGCTGTACCTGTCCTGGGAGTGTTTGATGGGGGCAGTGCAGAGGGAGCTTTACTCTGTATCTAACCCCATGCTGTACCTGTCCTGGGAGTGTTTGATGGGGACAGTGTAGAGGGAGCTATACTCTGTATCTAACCCCGTACTGTATCTGTCCTGGGAGTGTTTGATGGGGACAGTGTAGAGGGAGCTTTACTCTGTATCTAACTCCGTGCTGCACGTGTCCTGTGAGTGTTTGATGGGGACAGTGTAGAGGGAGCTTTACTCTGTATCTAACCCTGTGCTGTACCTGTCCTGGGAGTGTTTGATGGGGACAGTGTAGAGGGAGCTTTACTCTGTATCTAACCCCGTGCTGTATCTGTCCTGGGAGTGTTTGATGGGGACAGTGTAGAGGGAGCTTTACTCTGTATCTAACCCCGTGCTGTACCTGTCCTGGGACTGCTTGATGGGGACAGTGTCGAGGGAGCTTTACTCTGTATGTAACCCGTGCTGTACCTGTCCTGGGAGTGTTTGATGGGGACAGTGTAGAGGGAGCTTTACTCTGTATCTAACCCCGTGCTGTACCTGTCCTGGGAGTGTTTGATGGGGACAGTGTAGAGGGAGCTTTACTCTGTATCTAACCCCGTGTTGTACACACCCTCAACAAGGTCAACATCCAGGAACTGCCTCCCTAACAGCGCAGTGGATGTACCTACACTTCTGCGACTACAGCGGTTCAAGAAGGGAGCTCGGCACCACCTTCTCAAGGGTAATTATAAATGGGCAATGATTCTTGCCCGAGGCAGTGATGTCCATATCCCATTAATGTATTTATGAAAACACATCTCTTTAACTTGCACAATCTTCCTTCAATATATTGCTCACTTCTGTAGAATGTTTCCAAAACTCCCCTCTTTGAAATTCCTTACCCTGCAAAAATGTAACTTTTATACTGATCAAGCCCCTACACATGTGTCTAGGAGAGCTAAGGAAACCTTCGAGTTCACCTTTCCTGGGAGGGAGGCCACCCTAACATCTTGATCACCAGGTTGTCTTGGAAACTCCAAGTCTTGTATGTCCTGTACGGAACTACATTTTCTGTTATGGTCCAGGGTTTAGAAACTCCAAAGTATATTATGAAGCTCACCTTGACCTACAACCTTAATGTTGAATTTGGCCAGGATGAGCACAGAAGCCTTTTTCTCGGGTGTGATTCACCAGACTCCCTAGACACCTTCATCAAAACAAGGTTTATTCTAAGAGCACAGTTGGCATATTATACACGTATATATAAACACACAGCAAGAATTTTTAACAACAACAAACATGAATGCACCACACAGCTACAGTAATCTACGTATAACACTTAATGAATTTCCCCTTAACTGTTCCAATTCAATATCAAAATCCAGTAAACCAAAACCTCCTATTCAAGGCCATGGCCCAGCACACTGTATTCTCACTTGAATGGGGCTGGTCGTTCCCCTAAGATTCTGAACCAGCCTCAACCAGCGGTTCAAACTCCTTCCGGAAAGCAAACTATATCTTTTAAGTTACCAAGGCAGGTAGCCACAACCAATGCTACCTGGAACAGTTTGTAAAATGAAAATAGAGAAAAACAGGCAAAAATGAAACTGAAACTAAACACCCCACAGCCACAGCCCAGCTCCACCCACAAACTGACATCACTGAAGCCATGTGATAAGACAAAAATCTATCTTAAAGGGACAGTCCCATGACAATATCCACCTGTGTGGTTCGGCCGACTGTCCCCGATCTGGCAGCTCAGACCAATCCCCCCCCCTCCCCACACCCCAGCCCCGTTCAGAGGTTCTACTGTCAATGTATGCCGGCTTTCCAAGGCCAGAATCACTTCCAGTTCCACAATGGGAACTCACGCCGTGTTTTCTAGCTCTCCACTGTTTCGCCTAATTTTCCGAGTCCCGGAGGCCTCGTGGCAGAGTGGGTAGCATACCGGCCTCTGGACCAGAATCTCTGAGTCCGTGTCCCACCCTCCGATTGTTTTGGCCAAGGAAGAGGTGTACATAACGCAGCCTCACGGGTTGAATATCAACCTGCAACACCCCCCAAACATGTCAATGACAGGAGGTAAGAGAGGGAGAGACCCCGAGTCAGCCAATGTAGTGCGGCGTCACTCCTATAAGCCTCTGGTGACAGGCCCACAAACTGTTCCAGCCTAGACCTTGCTGTGGGAACAGATGAAAGTCCTACCTCATGCACCAATCGATGCGGGAAGAGAAACATCAATAGATCTCATCACCTGTAAATCCCCTTCTGCTTTATCCAATGCCTTAGCACTGACTTTCAGCCTTTGCATAAACAGCCCTATCCTGTGCACAGTTATCACACTGTCTCTCATCATCCAGCTCCTGGAAGCTGCTAAAGAAATGTCTGCATCGACTCTCACAAACCTCTACAGATGTGCGATAGAGAGCATCCTATCCGGCTGCATCACAGCCTGGGTATGGCAACTGCTCGGTCCAAGATTGCAAGAAACTGCAGAGTGTGGTGAACTCAGCCCAACCCATCACACAAGCTTGCCACCCCCACATTGATTCTGTCTACACCTCCCGCTGCCTCAGGAAGGCAGACAGCATTATCAGTGACCTCCCACACCCAGGCTTTGCCTTCTTCCAGACCCTTCCATCAGGCAGAAGGTACAGAAGTCTGAAGACTCGCACATAGGAACAGCTTCTTCCCCACAGCTACTGGACTCCTCAACGACTCCCCCTTGGACTGATCTGTTCCCTGTAAGAACACTATTCACGACACCCTATGCTGCACTTGCTCATGTATTTGCTTGTTTGGCCCCTTGTTCCGCACTGTAACCAATCACTGTTTGCCGATGTACCATTTGTCAATGTTCTCTGTCGATTATTCTTTTGTCTACTGTGTACGTACTGTGTACGTTCCCTCGGTTGCAGAAAAATATTTTTCCCTGTCCTTCGGTACATGTGACAATAAATCAAAACAAAATTTTTTTTAAATCAAAATCGAAAATCTTCATAACTGTCAAACATACGAGTGTGTGAGAAACAGGGCATCTTCATCACCTTGCTGTAACTGCTCAGATTCTGCAGGTTTATAGTCAGTCCCAGTTAATCTCGGTAAATACACCCTGACAGTTTGATTGCCGTGTTGGTGAATTACCATCTACCATCTTCTAACCAGGCCTCTCTGCTCTTTCTCACCCTCCCTCTTGTAGTATCCTAAACACCATGATTATTTCTAATGGCTTTATCAAAGGCGCGCTGAGTTTTCTCAGAGATTTCTGCCTCGGTGAATTCCCTTCTCTCTGCTTGTCGGGTGCAAAAGGTGGAACCAATTGTCGTCTCTTCGAAGGCTGGGGGACGATCACATCGCAGAAGGTTTCCCCAACAGACCAAATGATACTGACTATCGGCCGCAATCGTCGGTGTGATTTATTTCACAAAGCCCATTACTGAACGGACATTCCGCTGAAGTGTTCATCACTGCAATGATCAGATTCCCGCAAATCTCAAAATTTGCCATTGGTAAATTCCTCCCCCATCCCAGTGTCAGTTAGGCATTCAGCAAGTTCCCCAGGTCCAGTCCCTGTCAATTTTTCCATGATTCCACAATCACTCATGTCTTTACTGTATATTACTGCAGACAGACTGAACCTTGTTTGATGTACCACCGATTGCACGCGAGGCGAGTGATTTACCAAAGTCTGGCTTTAATTAACTAGAACACAGCTCTGCGATCGTCTACAGTGGAAAGGGACGATCGTCAGGCGTTTGAGCATTTATACCTCGTTAATAGAGGCGTGGTTAACTCAGCCTCTCAGCCAATCGGTCGAGAGGCACATGACCGACCAGGGCCAATGGTAAGCTGACGTTCTGGCCCAATGGCAGACGAGTATGCAGATCATATCATCACATTCATGATTATGAATCTATAAATGGGAGGTAATCCACTTTGGCAGCAACACAGGAAGGCAGATTATCTGAATGGCTATACATTGAGAGTAGGGAATGTGCAACGAGACCTGGGTGTCCTCGTACACCAGTCGCTGTAGGTGCAGCTGGCGGTATGTTGGCCTTCATAGCGAGAGGATTCAAATATAGAAGCAGGGATGTCTGGCTGCAATTATACAGGGCCTTGGTGAGGCCACACCTGGAGTACTGGGCGCAGTTTTGGTGTCCTTATCTGAGGAAGGATGTTCTTGTTATGGAGGGAGTGCAGTGAAGGTTTATCAGACTGATTCCTGGGATGGCAGGACTGACATATGAGTAGAGATTGAATCGGTTAGTATTATATTCGCTGGAGTTCAGAAGAATGAGGGGGGGGGAGTCTCATAGAAACCTATAAAATTCTAACCGGACTGGACAGGGTCGATGCAGGAATGATGTTCCCGATGAACGGGGGGGAGTGAGTGTGCAAAACCAAGGGTCACATTCTCAGGTAATGAGGTAAATTATTGGGGACAGAGATGAGGAGAGGTTTCTTCACCCAGAGAGTGGTCGGTTTGTGAAATTCATTACCACAGGAAATAGTTGAGGTCAAAACATTGTACTTTTTCAAGAAGCGTTTAGATACAGCACTTAGGATGAAGGGGATCAAAGGAGCTGGATGAACTTCGGATCATTCGGGAGGCAGAGGGGGTCATAGATAGGAGCTTCAGGGAAGTAGTTACACCAAAGATTGGAGATAGATGGGTAACTGTAAGAGGGACTGGGAAGAAGCAGTCAGTGCAGGGACCCCCTGCGGTCGTTCCCCTGAGTAACAAGTATACCGTTTTGGATACTTGTGGGGGGGACGACTTACCAGGGGTAAGCCATGGGGTACGGGCCTCTGGCACGGAGTCTGTCCCTGTTGCTCAGAAGGGAAGGGTGGAAAGGAGTAGAACATTAGTAATTGGGGACTCAATAGTCAGGGGCACAGATAGGAGATTTTGTGGGAGCGAGAGAGACTCGCGTTTGGTATGTTGCCTCCCAGGTGCAAGGGTACGTGATGTCTCGGATCGTGTTTTCCGGGTCCTTAAGGGGGAGGGGGAGCAGCCCCAAGTCGTAGTCCACATTGGCACTAACGACATAGGTAGGAAAGGGGACAAGGATGTCAGGCAGGCCTTTAGGGAGCTAGGATGGAAGCTCAGAGCGAGAACAAACAGAGTTGTTATCTCTGGGTTGTTGCCCGTGCCACGTGATAGTGAGATGAGGAATAGGGAGAGAGAGCAATTAAACACGTGGCTGCAGGGATGGTGCAGGCGGGAGGGATTCAGATTTCTGGATAACTGGGGCTCTTTCTGGGGAAGGTGGGACCTCTATAGACAGGATGGTCTACATCTGAACCTGAGGGGCACCAATATCCTGGGGGGGAGATTTGTTAGTACTCTTTGGGGGGGTTTAAACTAATTCAGCAGGGGCATGGGAACCTGGATTGTAGTTTTGGGGTGCGAGAGATTGAGAGTAGAGAGGTCAGGAGCACAGTTTTGACTTCGCAGGAGGGCGGCAGTGTTCAGGTCTGTGGTTTGAAGTGTGTCTATTTCAATGCCAGGAGTATACGAAATAAGGTAGGGGAACTGGCAGCATGGGTTGGTACCTGGGACTTCGATGTTGTGGCCATTTCAGAGACATGGATAGAGCAGGGACAGGAATGGTTGTTGCAGGTTCCGGGGTTTAGGTGCTTTAGTAAGGTCAGAGAAGGGGGCAAAAGAGGGGGAGGTGTGGCGCTGCTAGTCAAGGACAGTATTACGGTGGTAGAAAGGATGCAAGATGGGGACTCTTCTTCCGAGGTAGTATGGGCTGAGGTTAGAAACAGGAAAGGAGAGGTCACCCTGTTGGGAGTTTTTTATAGGCCACCTAATAGTTCTAGAGATGTAGAGGAAAGGATGGCGAAGATGATTCTGGAAAAGAGCGAAAGTAACAGGGTAGTTGTTATGGGAGACTTTAACTTTCCTAATATTGACTGGAAAAGATATAGTTCGAGTACATTGGATGGGTCGTTCTTTGTACAATGTGTGCAGGAGGGTTTTCTGACACAATATGTTGACAGGCCAACAAGAGGTGAGGCCACTTTGGATTTGGTTTTGGGTAATGAACCAGGCCAGGTGTTAGATCTGGAGGTAGGTGAACACTTTGGAGACAGTGACCACAATTCGGTGACCTTTACGTTAGTGATGGAAAGGGATAAGTATACCCCGCAGAGCAAGAGTTATAGCTGGGGGAAGGGCAATTATGATGCCATTAGACATGACTTAGGATGTGTTGGTTGGAGAAGTAGGCTGCAAGGGTTGGGCACACTGGATATGTGGAGCTTGTTCAAGGAACAGCTATTGCATGTTCTTGATAAGTACGTACCAGTCAGGCAGGGAGGAAGGGGTCGAGCGAGGGAACCGTGGTTTACCAAAGAAGTGGAATCTCTTGTTAAGAGGAAGAAGGAGGCCTATGTGAAGATGAGGCGTGAAGTTTCAGTTGGGGCGCTTGATAGTTACAAGGAAGCGAGGAAGGATCTAAAGAGAGAGCTGAGACGAGCAAGGAGGGGACATGAGAAGTCTTTGGCAGGTAGGATCAAGGAAAACCCAAAAGCTTTCTATAGGTATGTCAGGAATAAAAGAATGACTAGGGTAAGAGTAGGGCCAGTCAAGGACAGTGGTGGGAAGTTGTGTGTGGAGGCTGAGGAGATAAGCGAGATACTAAATGAATACTTTTCGTCAGTATTCACTCAAGAAAAAGATAATATTGAGGAGGAGAATGCTGAGACCCAGGCTATTAGAATAGATGGCATTGAGGTGCGTAGGGAAGAAGTGTTGGCAATTCTGGACAAGGTGAAAATAGATAAGTCCCCGGGGCCGGATGGGATTTATCCTAGGATTCTCTGGGAAGCCAGGGAAGAGATTGCTGAGCCTTTGGCTTTGATTTTTAGGTCATCATTGGCTACAGGAATAGTGCCAGAGGACTGGAGGATAGCAAATGTGGTCCCTTTGTTCAAGAAGGGGAGTAGAGATAACCCCGGTAACTATAGGCCGGTGAGCCTAACGTCTGTGGTGGGTAAAGTCTTGGAGAGGATTATAAAAGATACGATTTATAATCATCTAGATAGGAATAATATGATTAGGGATAGTCAGCATGGTTTTGTGAAGGGTAGGTCATGCCTCACAAACCTTATCGAGTTCTTTGAGAAGGTGACTGAACAGGTAGACGAGGGTAGAGCAGTTGATGTGGTGTATATGGATTTCAGTAAAGCGTTTGATAAGGTTCCCCACGGTCGGCTATTGCAGAAAATACGGAGGCTGGGGATTGAGGGTGATTTAGAGATGTGGATCAGAAATTGGCTAGTTGAAAGAAGACAGAGAGTGGTAGTTGATGGGAAATGTTCAGAATGGAGTTCAGTTACGAGTGGCGTACCACAAGGATCTGTTCTGGGGCCGTTGCTGTTTGTCATTTTTATAAATGACCTAGAGGAGGGCGCAGAAGGATGGGTGAGTAAATTTGCAGACGACACTAAAGTCGGTGGAGTTGTAGACAGTGCGGAAGGATGTTGCAGTTTACAGAGGGACATAGATAAGCTGCAGAGCTGGGCTGAGAGGTGGCAAATGGAGTTTAATGTGGAGAAGTGTGAGGTGATTCACTTTGGAAAGAATAACAGGAATGCGGAATATTTGGCTAATGGTAAAATTCTTGGTAGTGTGGATGAGCAGAGGGATCTCGGTGTCCATGTACATAGATCCCTGAAAGTTGCCACCCAGGTTGATAGGGTTGTGAAGAAGGCCTATGGTGTGTTGGCCTTTATTGGTAGAGGGATTGAGTTCCGGAGCCATGAGGTCATGATGCAGCTGTACCAAACTCTGGTACGGCCGCATTTGGAGTATTGCGTACAGTTCTGGTCGCCTCATTATAGGAAGGACGTGGAAGCTTTGGAACGGGTGCAGAGGAGATTTACCAGGATGTTGCCTGGTATGGAGGGAAAATCTTATGAGGAAAGGCTGATGGACTTGAGGTTGTTTTCGTTAGAGAGAAGAAGGTTAAGAGGTGACTTAATAGAGGCATACAAAATGATCAGAGGGTTAGATAGGGTGGACAGCGAGAGCCTTCTCCCGCGGATGGAGGTGGCTAGCACGAGGGGACATAGCCTTAAATTGAGGGGTAATAGATATAGGACAGAGGTCAGAGGTGGGTTTTTTACGCAAAGAGTGGTGAGGCCGTGGAATGCCCTACCTGCAACAGTAGTGAACTCGCCAACATTGAGGGCATTTAAAAATTTATTGGATAAGCATATGGATGATAAGGGCATAGTGTAGGTTAGATGGCCTTTAGTTTTTTTTTCCATGTCGGTGCAACATCGAGGGCCGAAGGGCCTGTACTGCGCTGTATCGTTCTATGTTCTATGTTCTATGTTCTATGATATGGGTGGAAGGGGGGATTAGGCTTTGAGGTGGATATCAGCCATGATCATAATGAATGGCTCGAAGTCCGAAAGGCCTCCTCCTGCTTCTATTTTCTATGTATCTATGTTTTTATCATTGTCCCCCATCTTTAAATCCGCAGCTACCATTTGAACAAAGTCTCTTGCTAACATGTTTACAATAGGCCATGGTACTCTGAAACGTTTTGCATGCACCATGTTTTTCACTTATCAGTTCAACAAGCTTTGTGCCTTGCATCCTTCAGTAGGATTTCTAATCAAAGAATCATAGAATTTACAGTGCAGAAGGAGGCCATTCGGCCCATCGAGTCTGCACCGGCCCTTAGAAAGAGCACCGTACCCAAGCCCATACCTCCACCCTATCCCCGTAACCCAGCAACCTCACCTAACCATTTTGGACACTAAGGGCAATTTAGCATGGCCAATCCACCTAATCTGCACATTTTTGGACTGTGGGAGGAAACCGGAGCACCCGGAGGAAACCCACGCACACACGGGGAGAACGTGCGGACTCCGCACAGACAGTGACCCAAGCCGGGAATCGACCTTGGGACCCTGTCCCTGTGAAGCAACAGTGCTAACCACTGAGCTACCGTGCTGCCCTATGCTTAATCTATGTCGGGGGGGTGAGCAAATTGTTAGTATAAAATTTTGATTTAATTTTTTTTCTCAAGCTCCTTTCACCTCATATCGTTAAAACATCTTTAACATTCTGACTGGAGATGCTGGGTTTTGTTGAATGGACGGAGTAAATTGCAAATCTGCTGACTTTCCAAAGGCAATTTTTTTTATCATGTTCTACGTCCAATTTCATTCACGCCTTTTTGATGCATGGCTTGCTCAGCAACAAGAGGTATCTCACCCGATACGACATCTCAGCTGAGAAAGTGGCCGACCCCAGCTCTCCTCCACCGAATCATCACTCTATCCGGTAACTTTTAAAATGCTGTCATCCCCAAACCTGAAACAAGCAGGACTTTCAGATCCCTACACCTTACATCGATCTTTACTACTTAATGTATCCAAATAACATTTCAGCCAATCCGCTCCACATTCTGTGGATGTGCAATCACTGTCAAACACGGTAAATGAATCAATGGAAAGCAGATTTATTACCAGACCAAAGATGCTTGTGACCATTACATCTCCCTCTGCCTGATCAATATTGTCACCATCCCCTTCTCAACCTCCTGTGTCGTGCTTTGACAAAGTCATCAGACTCAAAGAACAAAGAACAAACAAAGAAAAGTACAGTTCAGGAACAGGCCCTTCGGCCCTCCAAGCCCGTGCTGACCATGCTGCCCGACTAAACTACAATCTTCTACACTTCCTGGGTCCGTATCCCTCTATTCCCATCCTATTCACGTATTTGTCAAGATGCCCCTTAAATGTCACTATCGTCCCTGCTTCCACCACCTCCCCCGGCAGCGAGTTCCAGGCACCCACTACCCTCTGTGTAAAAATAAAAAAGTTAGCTCATTTCTCTCCCTACAGATGCTGCCAGACCTGAGATTTTCCAGCATTTTCTCTTTTGCTTCTGTGTCATGTGTTATTGGGCCAGGGTGTAGAGAACCCCAAAGTGTATCCTGGAGTTCACCTGACCCACAACTTTTACTAGATTGTGGTATGGGGAGCACACGGCCCACTCTACAGGTGTGGTACAGCAGAAATGGAAAAGTATTTTTTAAAGCAAAACAATGTTTATTCTATGAACTCAAGTTAACCTTTCTAAAACAAACAGTGAATGTCTTAGCAACCATTAATTCAAATACAACCCCCAAAGAATACAACACTAAGTAATCCTTTAAGCTTTCCTTTTGACATCCATAAGACGTAAAACACCTTTTAACAGAAGCACATTCGGTTTACATTCACTACTGAGAACATTTATAATTCTGAATTCACCAAATGATCACGAGATAGTCTTTTCATGTCAGAGAGATCAACAGCACATCTGCTCTATCTGGCTTCAGCTCCAACACTGAAAACGAAACTGAAACACACCCTGCAGCAAACAGCCTAAAATGAAAGTAAAAAGCTGACAGACAGCCCAGCTCCACCCACACTCTGACATCACTGCAGTTGTAAACACCCATTTCTTAAAGGTACTCTCACTACAGATATTTATATACACACCCATTTATAAACACCCATTTCTTAAAGGTACTCTCACATGACACATGCATCGCCCCGATAATCCCGTTGTACCATTTTTGGGGCGTTTACATAATCATATTTGAAAGAGTGGCTGAAACTCTTTGTGCATTCCTGGGGTTTAATCTTCTGTTGCTACGACTGCACCCTGGTCATGTACAAGAACTGCCAATAAAGGCCTCCGTCCTCAGTTCTTTTGTTTGTGATTCCTCTGTTGTATTGACGTTCACCCCCCCACATCTGAACAGTCTCCAAATGCCTTGATCAATGAATCCTCCATATTGCGTGGCACCATCAAATATCCCATGTGTGCTGCAAAAGCCACTCCAATTGACTGATTTCCCAGGAATATCCACAACCCCCAGGTACCTGATCCTAAAGTGCGTCTTCGGTAAAGTCCAACAATTTACGAGCAAACAGTGAATTTGGAATTTCCAAATGCAATTTCTGCAATCTTTTACATAGTCTGTTGAATTCCGCAATATATTCTTCTGCGGAATAATTGTCAGTCTTTCTGTTTGTCAAAGACCTACGTCTTGTTTGCATTTAATAGATCATCTTTCTTGTAAATTTGTCCTGACATTTTAAGAATATCCAAACCTTCCTCAGTGTCTAACTAGTCCCGAGCTTCGGAATACTGCTCCTGATCCTGCTTTTGTTGACAATGCCGAGGCCATTCCTTGCTTTTCCTTTGGTAACAACATAACCGGTGTCCACATCGTCACTTCATTTTTCCATTGATTATATGGCTCGGATTTGGAGAAATCGATGGTGAATCAATTTCCTGACACTTTTAGTTCCAGCCGCTCTTCTGAAAATTAATTCCAATTCCACTCTTCTGTCTGGAAGAAGATCTTAAGTTTCCAATCTTCACCTTTACACCACCATTCTCTGCCTCCATGTTAAATGGATCTAAGCCAGGTGGTGACGTACAAAAACAAGATACAGCTCCCTGTCTCGGTAATCTCCTCCAGCCCCACAACTCCCTCAGATCATCATCATAGAATTTGCAGTGCAGAAGGAGGCCACTTGGCCCATCCGGTCCGCATCGGCCCCTGGAAAGTGCACCCCACACCTTCACCCCATCCCCACAACCCAGTAACTCAACCTAACCTAACCTTTGTGGACACTGATGGAAATTTATCATGGCCAATCCACCTAACCTGCACACCTTTGGACTGTGGGAGGAAACCGGAGCACCCGGAGGAAACCCACGCACACACGGGGGAGAACGTGCAGACTCCACACAGACAGTGACCCAAACCGGGAATCGTACCTGGGACCCTGGAGCTGTGAAGCCACAGTGCTAACCACTGTGCTACTGTGCTGCCCTCATATCGACACATCTCGAATTCTGACCTCGTGAGCATGCTTGTTTCTGATCGCTCCACCATTAAGGGCCGTGCCTTCAGCTGCCTGGAAGGTTCGCTCTGAAGCTACCTCCCTGAGCCTCCCCACGTCTGTCTCCCTTTAAAACGATCCTTGCAACCTACCTTTTCAAGCAAACTTTTGGCCACCAATAACGTGCCCTCCCATGACTCTGCAGCAAAGTGTTTCAGATAATTGCTGCTGTAAAGTGCCGCTCTGCGAAGGAGCTACTTGTTCTATATATACATAAACCAGTCAGGGTCTTCAGCAAGTCTGTGACTCACTGCTGGTGCTAACTGAGTTGCATATTGGCTGCATTTCGTGGTTTACCTGTTTTCTGTAAGATTGAGAGTTGGTCAAAGCCTTTGCAAGCTGTAATTACAGTTAATGTGCTGGCAAGGACATGGGAAGTAAGTTGTAATTACTTTCTGGCAGAGTGCTCTGTAGCTACAGTTTCAGAGGGAGTTGCAAGGACTGAATAATAGAGCGATGCACACAAGAGTCAGGCAGGAAAGTGTCTCATTCTTCAATCTCGGGGCAAGCCTGTTAATTGGATTTATCGGCCCGATGCTACTTGGCGGCGGTTTGACAGTCATACTCAGCCACTTCCGAGGGCCGTGACCAATTCATTGCAACCTCACAAAATGCACCAACTGCTACAACAGACTGACATCCGAGGGACAGCACACATCACAACTGCTTATACTTCATGCTCAGGGTGTGGCACTGGCTACATCAGCATTTACTGCCCATTCCCCCTCCTTGGCGCTGGGCTTTGAGCTTGAACCACCCAATCCATGCGGTCTTCTTATTCTTCAATGTAACCAAGGTGGTCACTTTACCAAACGGCAAATCCGCCAGGAGTCTGGAGTCACATGTAGGCCAGACCAGGTAAAGGTGGCAATTCTCACGACCACTATCTCAAGGCCAATGAGGGATCGGCAATAATTGTTGGCCTACCCAGAGACGCCCACACTCCAGGACGAAAATATAGAAGAGAGGCAGCAAAGATGATCATAAAACTATCAATTGTTGCAACAACCCATCTGGTTCAGTGATGTCCTTTAGGGAAGGAAATCTGCCGTCCTTACGCGGTCTGGCCTACACGTGACTCCAGACCAACAGCAATGTGGCTGACTCTTCCCTCTGAAATGGCCCAGCAACCCACTCAGCTGAAGGGTAACTAGAGATGGCAACAAATGCTGACCTTGTCAGTGAACCCCACATGCCATGAAAGAATAAAGAAAAGAAAATTCTGAAGGGGTTTGACAGGGTCGGCCCTGACTGAGAATCTAGAGCCTGGGGGCTCGTATTCGGGAGGAGGGATCAGAATTTTAGGGACTGCGATGAGGAAAAATGTCATCATTGAGAGAATGGAGACTCTTTAGCACGTGCTCGTCGATGAGTGTATTCAAGTTTGAGGCCGAGAGATATTTGGGGACTGATATCATCAGGGCCTGGAGGGAATGGGCAGAAAAATGGATTTGAAGCGGGAGTCAACCGGGATCTTCATGAATGGTGGAGGAGGCTCAAGTGGCCTTTTCCTGCGGGCGTGTGGGACAGAGGGAGAGCGTGGGTCCCTGAACACGAGTGTGGGGACTGGGGACATAATGAACCAGCGGTCACAGGAAAATCAGTCAATCCCCTTCACTGGAACAATAGCCGATTGAAGAGTGGGGAGCACAATGATAGGGATGTCGACACACAGCCAAGGTAGAGCTTCAATCCCAGAAGATTCAAAAAGCAGAATACCTACATCACACACTGCTGCCCAGGAGCGAACAGAAAATACCCAGCACACATTCTGCAGAACAAAACTGATCAACACTGCACAGGATTCAAACAAATAGGTTCAGAGTAAACACAGATCACAACAAGAGGGGACAATCTCCAACCTCTCTTCCATTGCTGTTCATTCCTGATCCGATTGCAACTCAACACAGTCCCCATCAAACACTCCCAGGACAGGTACAGCACGGGGTTAGATACAGAGTAAAGCTCCCTCTACACTGTCCCCATCAAACACTCCCAGGACAGGTAAAGCACGGGGTTAGATACAGAGTAAAGCTCCCTCTACACTGTCCCCATCAAACACTCCCAGGACAGGTACAGCACGGGGTTAGATACAGAGTAAAGCTCCCTCTACACTGTCCCCATCAAACACTCCCAGGACAGGTACAGCACGGGGTTAGATACAGAGTAAAGCTCCCTCTACACTGTCCCCATCAAACACTCCCAGGACAGGTACAGCACGGAGTTAGATACAGAGTAATGCTCCCTCTACACTATCCCCATCAAACACTCCCAGGACAGGTACAGCACGGGGTTAGATACAGAGTAATGCTCCCTCTACACTGTCCCCATCAAACACTCTCAGGACAGGTACAGCACTGGGTCAGATACAGAGTAAATGTCCCTCTACACTATCCCCATCAAACTCTCCCGGGACGGGTACAACACGGGGTGAGATACAGAGTAAAGCTCCCTCTACACTGTCCGCATCAAACACTCCCAGGACAGGTACAGCACAGGGTTAGAGTAAAGCTCGCACTACACTGTCCCCATCAAACGTTTCCAGGACAGGTACAGCACGGCTTTAGATACGGAGTAAAGCTCCCTCTACAATGTCCCCATCAAACACTCTCAGGATAGGTACAGCATGGGGTTAGATACAGAGTAAAACTCCCTCAACACTGTCCCCATCAAACTCTCCCAGGACAGGGACAGCACGGGGTTAGATACAGAGTAAAGCTCCCTCTACACTCTCCCCATCAAACACTCCCAGGACAGGTACAGCACGGGGTTAGATACAGAGTAAAGCTCCCTCTACACTGTCCCCATCAAACACCCCCAGGACAGGTACAGCACGGGGTTAGATACAGAGTAAAGCTCCCTCTACACTGTCCCCATCAAACACTCCCAGGACAGGTACAGCACGGGGTTAGATACAGAGTAAAGCTCCCTCTACACTGTACCCATCAAACACTCCCAGGACAGGTACAGCACGGGGTTAGATACAGAGTAAAGCTCCCTCTACACTGTCCCCATCAAACACTCCCAGGACAGGTACAGCACGGGGTTAGATACAGAGTAAAACAGACATTATTTTGGGCTGTTGTTTAATTTTGTATAAATGATGAGGCCGACTGCATTGTTTATAATTGATTCTTATCACCACAGCCTGATCTTCATTGGATCACACAATGGATCGAGTGGATAGATAGCTATGTGCTCTGAAGAAATAGGCACATGTGGAACATCTGCAGGAGACTCAGCCTGTTTCAAATCGCTCTTCAACCAATGGTGTTCTAACTGCGATGTTGAACTACAAGTGAAGCAAGTGCGAGGAATCACTGCCAGCCACCAAGATACAATCTGCACAGCGACGGGCCATCAACCCCAGGGTTCCTCTTGGAGCTGACATGTGCTCTGGTCCCATTGTCCTGACCCCTGGGGGCATACGGGGGTGTGTACCAACCGGTTCCCATTAACTCATAACGAGTATGAACCCCCCCCCGGTGTCTGGAGGCTGAACTTCCCCCTTTACAGGGAAGGCGCCACAGTATAAAAACCCCAGCTTGAACAAAGAACAAAGAAAAGTACAGCACAGGAACAGGCCCTTCGGCCCTCCAAGCCCGTGCCGACCATGCTGCCCGACTAAACTACAATCTTCTACATTTCCTGGGTCCGTATCCCTCTACTCGCATCCTATTCATGTATTTGTCAAGATGCCCCTTAAATATCACTATCGTCCCTGCTTCCACCACCTCCTCCGGCAGCGAGTTCCAGGCACCCACTACCCTCTGTGTAAAAATAACGAGGTTGCAAGTCGGGGAGTGTGACTCCCGGGCGTGGGAGCTTAGTCGTGCACCTTAATAAATCTCTTCCTTTGTGTCCTACCGTGCGTCCTATGAGTGTTTCCCTCCTGTCGGATTCTACACTCATCCCAAATATCCTCCTTGCTCCAGGATCCCTTTATCCCCTTATACTCCAACCTCCAAAGTGATCTCTTCCCAAATGTTGACTTTGCCTCTGCTTCAATCATTGATTCCATTGGTGAGTTTCACACTCTGAGAGCCCAGGGACAAACTCTGTCTCCTGCTCTCGGTCCCAAATCCCTCACATTTCATCATAAATCCGTGGCAATGACTCTGAAAGGGGCAAGGGCATTGACTAGGGCTGCTCTAGCAAAGGAGATGGGAGAGCGCCTGGGATGTGTGAGTGGTGGTGGGGGACCGATAAGGTTTAGGACTGGCTGCTTCCTGGACCAGGGGAACAATGGGCGAGGGGAGTTACTGAGGTTAACCGTCTGTGACACCAACCCTACTGTCTCTCTCTCTCATCCCTCGCAGCTGGGTAAGGAGAGGAGGCAGGTACTAGAGGAGCCTCTAGGGCCGAGGGAGGTAGTGGAGAGTATAAGAGGGGTTAAGTCGGGGAAGGCCCCCTGTCCCGACGGTTACCCGGCACAAATTAAGAAGGAATTTGAGGCGGAGTTGGCATCACATTTACCGGGAGCAGTTAGCGAGGTGCTGGAGCAAGGGCAGCTGACAGAGGCGATGACACAGACAACGATTACGCTAATTCCAAAGAATGGGAAGGACCCGTTAGAATGTAGGCCGTACAGGCCCAGTCGCACAGGCCCAGTCGTACAGGCCCAGTCGTACAGGCCCAGTCGCACAGGCCCAGTCGCACAGGCCCAGTCGCACAGGCCCAGTCGTACAGGCCCAGTCGTACAGGCCCAGTCGTATAGGCCCAGTCGTACAGGCCCAGATCACTGTTGACTACGGATGTGAAAGTGCTGGCTATGTTAGTGGCGGGGAGGATGGAAAGATCTGGGGGTGTCCTGGGGGTGTTTGTGGAGGACCAAACAGGCTTCGGAAAGAGCTGGCAACTCTCGAGTAATACAAGGCGATTACTGAACGTGATCATGACCCCGTCGAGGGGGTGGGTACCGGAGGTAGTGGTGTCTATTGACGCAGAGAAGGCCTCTGACTCAGGTGGGGTGGCTGTACCTGTTCGAGGTCCTGGGAAGGTTTGGGTTTGGGCGAAGTTTGTGGCGTGGGTGTGTCTGCTGTATGTGGCACCGGTGGTGAGTGTACGGACCAGTGAGATGAGCTCACGGAGTTTCGGGTTGCATAGGGAAATGAGGCGGGGTGCGATGGCCCTTAGGAGGCCTAGGGGGTCAGTAGAGTGGCAGGGGATATATATGGGTGGCTGGGGAGCAGGAGGGGAGCGCAATTGGTGAGGATCAAGTCTCATGTGAGTGTCCCTTTAAGTTTTGTCTTATCACATGGCTTCAGTGATGTCATTGTGTGGATGGAACTGGGCTGTGGCTTTGAGTTTTACTTTTTATTTCACATTTGACTGTTGTGGACTCAGAGATAGAAAATAAGTATTTTGGCCCGTCCCTCTTATTTCATTTTAAAGGGTTGTTCCAATAAAAAAAACATTGATTATAGCTACCTGCTTTAGTAACTTAAAAAAGATAGTTTGCTTTCCGGACGGGTTTGAACCTGTGGGGGAGATGGAGTCAGAAAAAGCCAGCCTTATTCAAGTAGGAATGCAGAGTGCTGGGACGCGCCCTCGAAAATGGGTTTTTTGTTTGTGGGATTTTGTTTTTGAATTGGAACAGTTCAGAGGGAATTCATTAAGGGTTATACATAAATTACTATAGTTGTGTGGGGTCTTTATGTTTGTAATTGCTAAAATTTCTTGCTGAGTGTTGATATAAGTGTTAACTCAGTTCTTAGAATAAAGCTTGTTTTGATTAAAGTGTCTGGGAAGACTGATGGATCACGCCTGAAGTGAAGGCTCTTGTGCTCACCCTAGCCAAATTCAACATTAAAAGTTCTAGGTCAGGTGAGCTCCATAATACACTTTGCAGTTTTTAAACCCTGGCCCATAACACAAGGAGAAATGGGAGGAGGAGTTTGTGGGGGAAGGGAGGGGGAGAGATAGGATGGGGAGTGTGAAGTCAGGCACTGCGGAGGGTGAATTCGACCTCCTTGTAAGACCATAAGACATAGGAGCAGAATTAGGCCACTCGGCCCATCGAGTCTGCTCCGCCATTCAATCATGGCTGATATTTTCTCACCCTCATTCTCCTGCCTTCTCCCCATAACACTGTGTGCGAGGATGAGTTTGATTCAGTTGAAGGTGGTGCACAGGGTGCATATGACTGGGACGAGGATGAGTGGGTTCTTCCAGGGAGTGACTGACGAGTGTGAGAAGGGTGGGCCACACATATGTTCCAGGGCTGCGAGAAGTTGGGAGGGGGTGTTTGGGATGTTAGCAAAGATTGTGGGGGTAGACGCCGGGCCGGACCCTATGGTGGTGATTTTTGGGGTGTTGGAAAAGCCGGAGCTGATGGAGGAGGGGGAGGAAGGCCGGAATTGTGGCCTTCGCCTCTCCGGTTGCCCGGTGAAGGGTTCTTACTGAAATGGCATCAAAACGCCACCAGGGGTGGCGGCCTGGCTGGGGGACCTGTACCTGTACCACTCTCTCCAACCGGAGAAGATTAAGTTCGAATGGAGGGAATCAGCAGAGGGCTTTGAGGCACGGTGGGAATTGTTCATGACCATGTTCGAGAAATAGTTAATCGCGGGTGAGAGGGGTGAAAAGGGGGAAAAACTTGTACAGACTGATTATTTATGTTTTTGAATATGTTTGGAATAAAATACATTTTTAACAAAAAAACTTTGATTTTCTAATTCTCCAGACAGCTGACCCCTCCCCCCACTACTTAGTTTAAACCCGCAGCTACAGCCCTGGCTATGAAGAACTTGTCGTGTGAGGAACGGTTGAGGACTCTGGGTCTGTACTCAATGAAGTTTAGAAGGATGGGGGGGGATCTTATTGAAACTTACAGGATACTGCGAGGCCTGGGATAGAGTGGACGTGGAGAGGATGTTTCCACTTGTAGGAAAAACTAGAACCAGAGGACACAATCTCAGACTAAAGGGATGATGCTTTAAAACAGAGATGAGGAGGAATTTGTTCAGCCAGAGGGTGGTGAATCTGTGGAACTCTTTGCCGCAGAAGGCTGTGGAGGCCAAGTCACTGAGTGTCTTTAAGACAGAGATAGATAGGTTCTTGATTAATAAGGGGATCAGGGGTTAAGGGGAGAAGGCAGGAGAATGGGAATGAGAAAAATATCAGCTATGATTGAGCAGACTCGATGGGCCGAATGGTGTCATTCTGCTCCTATATCTTATGGTTTTATATTCCAGCCCCCTTGAAATAAAAGCCAGATTTCCATTTTCCTTCCCCATTACCTTCCACACCTGTGTGGCAGCTTTCTGGGTTTCCGGAACAAGGATCCCCAGGTCCCTTTGCGCTGCAGCTTTCTGCAATCTCTCTCCATTTCAATAATAATCCGCCTGCTCAATCTTTCCTCCTAAAGGAACAATCTCACATTTCCCCACATTGAATTCCATCGGCCAATTTTCTGCCCATTCACTTAACCTGTCAACATCTCTCAGTAAACTACTTACAGCCTGCCTTCCCTCCCTCCTTTGTACCAGCTGCATCTCTAACACCCTGTTCCTTCCATCAAACAGTCAGTATAATGATGAACAGCAGAGAAGGCTCAAAGGACCAAACGGTCTAACTCCAGCCTCTTTTCATGCTCTTACGCGAGGTTTCGGAGAGTTCTGGCAATGCCGTTCTATTTGCTGTTGTCATGGGACTGTCCCTTTAAGAAATGTTTTGTCTGGGGGCAGCACGGTGGCGCAGTGGTTAGCACTGCTGCCTCAAGGCGCTGAGGACCCGGGTTCGATCCCGGCTCTGGGTCACTGTCCGTGTGGAGTTTGCACATTCTCCCCGTGTCTGTGTGGGTTTCACCCCCACAACCCAAAGATGTGTAGAGTAGGTGGATTGGCCACGCTAAATTGCCCCTTAATTGGAAAAAATAATTGGGTACTCTAAATTTTTTTTTTTTTAAAGAAATGTTTTGTCTTTTCAAATGGCTTCAGTGATGTCATTGTGTGGGTGGAGCTGGGCTGTGGCTCTGGGTTTTACTGTCATTTTGGTTTGGGCTGCTGTGTAGCTCTGAGTTTTTTTGCATTTGTTTTCACATTTTGGATGCTGGATTCAGACAGAGAAGTCCTTGTCCTGTCTCTCTCTGCATGTTAAAAGCTGTTTCTAGATCACTTGATAACTTGAAAAGAAATAATTGCTTTCTGGAAGGAATTCAAACCTACTGTTTTGGTAAAAAGGGGGTTTCTGGTTTAGAACAAAAAAACAGTACAGCACAGAACAGGCCCTTCAGCCCTCGATGTTGTGCCGAGCCTTGTCCGATGCAACACCATCTGCTGGGTGGTTGCCATGACAGTGACATGTTTACATAGGAAGTTTCCATATTCCCGTCCCAGCCTCCCCGAACAGACGCTGGAATGTGGTGACTAGGGGCTTTTCACAGCAACTTCATTGAAGCCGACTCGTGACAATAAGCGATTTTCATTTCATTTCATTTCATTTCAAGTTCAGACATTGGATATTATCATTTCAAAATATTTGAAGGCCAGGAGAGAATGGGGAGTGACCCACCTCGTCACACCCCGAATCCCACTTCTCCTGAGGACCACCTTCGTTCTTGGCTGCCAGTGTTTACTGGAGATTGGGGGGAGTGAGTGAGTGAGTGCTGGCATCATCACTATTGAGGGGAGTGAGTGAGTGAGTGCTGGCATCATCACTATTGAGGGGAGTGAGTGAGTGACATCATTGGATGAATAATGTAATATACTACAAACATTCCACAGTGAAAGAGTATTTCAACGAAGCCTCTGGGAATTAGTGTTATGGGCCAGGGTTTAGAAAACTCCCAAGTGTATCATGGAGTTCACCTGACCTACAACTGTTTATTGATTTTGGTTACAGTGAGCACAAGGACCTGCCTTTCAGCTGTTATTCAACAGAGGCCTGCAGCACATTTAATCAAAAACAAAGTTTATTCTATGAATTTAGTGAACATTTTATAAACACACACAGAAAGCATGTTTATCAACTACCAACCCCACACGGCTACAGTACTCTATATATAACCCTAAATAAATTCCCATTAAACTGTTTCAATTTAATAACAACATCCCATAAACCTGATGTGTGTCTTTGCTTTTGCAGGTTATGGTTAATGTTATTTTAATAAAGTTGTTCTTCATGTTGGAGGAACTTTGTGTCCTTGCTTCAGGCCGGTGTCCCAGCTGATGCGGAGAATGTTCTTCAGAGTGGGGAGGAAGGTACAGAGGCAGAGCCGCCTGGGGACAGGAAATGATGGATTTATATTGCACTTTGCAGACATTCCAATAAGCTTTCACCGTCACTGAAAATACCTTCGCACAGCCCTCGCCGTGGTAACGGAGGCAAATGGAAACACGCATATCTGGATTCCACCAATGGCAGAAAGCCAAGTGGCCAGTTAGATGTGTGGAACCTTCCAGAACAGGGATGCTCTTGGAACTTCATCCCTGTTTTAGCTACTCGGGGAAAACTCTCCAATTAACCCCACTCTGCCCCCACTTTTCCAGTAATGCTGCAATTATTTCCCCTTCAGGTATTTACCCAATTATCTTCAAAGATATTCCTGAACCTGTTTCCACTGCCCTATTGAGCAGCACCTTACAGATCACAACAACTCACTGCAAAGAAAATCTCTCTCGTTCTTTTACCAATCAAACAGAATTCTATGTCCTCCTGGCTTTGGAAACAGTTTCCCCGACCGACTCTATCAAAATCTGGCATGAATTTGAACGTTTTCACAAAGTTGTCTCTGCTCCAACATGAACAGGTTTCGCCCGTCTCACCACATTGTCACATGAGATAGGAGCAGGCCACTCGGCCCCTCGATCCTGCTCTCCCATTCAACAAGATCAAAGTTGCCCAGTTTGTGTTGAGCTCCACCTTCCCATCTACCCCCTGCTAACCTTTGACCCCCCTTGCTCAACAAGAATCGGTCCATCTCCACCGTAAAATATTCAGTGACCCCCGCCCCCACCGTCTTCTGAGACAGAGGGCAGGATTCTGCGTTGGCCGACTCCGAAACTGGGAACGGCGATTGGGCAGAGAATCGATCCCATCGCCAAAGTCACGGTAGGCACCAGTTTGACGTCAAATCTCGATGATCCGCCTCCTCGTAAACGGAATAATTGCGACGCAAGCCGCGCATAGTTGCGATCCCATTTGCATCTCATTAGTGGGCCCACCCGCGATGCTACGCCACCGATAGGCCGAGTTCCTGACGGGACAGTCCACTTCTGCTCTCAACAGTTGAGAAGCTGGTGCGGAGCGAGAGAGAGAGAGAGTGGGCGTACGGACAGTGTCCAGCATCGCCATACTTTGCCGACAGTGGTGCCGCTGGACGGGAGGGGGGGGGGGGGGGGGGTTCTGCCTGGGCTGGGGGGAGTAGTGGGGGATGGCCGGGGGGGCGGGCTGTGGGGTCGGGGTGGACTGGTACGTGACACCATTACCCCATGCAGCAGCGCATGCAGCTGGGGCTTTAAACCTGGGGCCCCGGGTCATATAAACACGGTTGCACAGTGGATAGCACTGTGGCTTCACAGCTCCAGGGTGCCAGGTTCGATTCCCGGCTTGGGTCACTGTCTGTGCGGCGTCTGCACGTTCTCCCCGTGTCTGCGTGGGTTTCCTCCGGGTGCTCCGGTTTCCTCCCACAGTCCAAAGACGTGCGGGTTAGGTGGATTGGCCATGATAAATTGCCCTTAGTGACCAAAAAGGTCAGGTTGGGTTATGAGAATCAGGGGATAGGGTGGAGGTGTGGGGTTGGATAGGGTGCTCTTTCCAAGAGCCCTGCAGACTCGATGGGCTGAATGGCCTCCTTCTGCACTGTAAATTCTATGATTCTATGATAAGTGGACCACCCCCCCCCCCCGGGGCAGCCCCCCCCCCCCCCCCGGCTGCCCTCAGACCCATCAGCTGTATGGGCGCGCTCCAGCACAACCTATCCCACCTTTTTGGCCACAATCAGTGTATGTGTTGGGAGTGTATAGTTTAAGCTGGTGTTCCACGTGGCACCGGTGCTAGCCCCTCACCTGTACCGGAATCGGTGCGGGTATGGCACCAGTCTTTCTGACGTGGAACTCCACGGACCCTCCGTCAGCACTTAGACTGAGGAACGGAGGGGAATCCAGGCCGGACAGTTCCACAGTCACATACCCCTCTGAGAGAAAGGTCACCCCTCACTCTCCCAAACCCCAGTGGCAACAATCCCAATCTGTCCAACCCATTTCCGTAAGGCAACCCGCTCATTCCAGGTATCAATCCAGCAAACCTC
The DNA here is from genome assembly GCF_902713615.1 of Scyliorhinus canicula. Lineage (NCBI taxonomy): Eukaryota > Metazoa > Chordata > Chondrichthyes > Carcharhiniformes > Scyliorhinidae > Scyliorhinus > Scyliorhinus canicula. The sequence goes on from NC_052147.1 coordinate 3,776,976, forward strand.
CTCTGAACCGACTCCAACACATTTACATCCTTCCTCATATAAGGAGACCAATTACATGCAGGTCCGAGACTTTGCCAGGAAGGAGATACAGAGCTTCCCAGTGGAGCCGGCTTCCACATTGCTGGAGGGGGTGCTGCCGACAGGGGGACTGGAGAAGGGGGTAGTGTTGGCGGTTTACGGGGCTATTTTGGAGGAGGAGATGGCGCCGCTAGAAGGGATCAAAGCAAAGTGGGAGGAAGAGTTGGGAGAGGGTATGGAGGAGGGGTTCTGGTGTGAGGTGCTCTGGAGGGTGAATGCCTCCACCTCGTGTGCGAGGTTGGGGCTGATACAGCTGAAGGTGGTGTATAGAGCGCACCTTACAAGGGCGAGGATGAGCCGGCTCTTTGAGGGGGTAGAAACCTGTGTGAACATTGCGGGGGGGTCCACGTTCGTATGTTTTGGTCCTGTCCAAAGCTGGAGGATTACTGGAAGGAGGTTTTTAGGTTAATCTCTAAAGTGGTGCACGTGAAACTGGACCCGGGCCCCCGGGAGGCCATATTCGGGGTGTCAGCCGGGGTTGGAAACGGGTGCGGAGGCAGATGTTGTAGCCTTCGCCTCATTGGTCGCCTGAAGGCGGATCCTGTTGGGATGGAGCCTCTCCACCCTGTGCCCTGGCGTGGGGCGGGGGGACCTGCTGGAATTCTTGACTCTTGAGAAGGTTAAGTTTGAACTGAGGAGAAGGATGGAGGGGTTCGACAATTCATGGGCGTTATTCATTATGCACTTTCAAGAATCGGATAACATCGAACATTAGGGAGGTTAGGGCCTGGGAGGGTTGGGGGGAGGGGGCTTGGAGGGTTGGTTGGAGGGGCCTGGGAGGGGTGGGGGGAGGGGGGGGCTGGGAGGGTTGGTTGGAGGGGGCTGGGAGGGTTGGGGGGAGGGGGGGCTGGGAGGGTTGGTTGGAGGGGGCTGGGAGGGTTGGGGGGAGGGGGCTGGGAGGGTTGGGGGGAGGGGGCTGGGAGGGTTGGGGGAGGGGGGGGGGCTGTGTGTGTTAATGGTGACTATGGGTGATTCCTGATTCCTTTTTGTTATTTGTTTATGTTAACATGCGCCTGTGCCAACAATGTTTGGGGTTTGGTGGGAGGATGGGATCGTTGTTATTGATATAGGAATTGACATATTTGTTACTGATTATTGTTTATTGTTGGGTATAAATTTGGGAGAAAATGTGAAAGAGGAGGAGAATAAAAAATATATATTTTTAAAATAAGGGGTGGGATTATCCCACCCCCCCGCCAGGTCGGAGAATCGCCGGGGGGGGGGGGGGGGGGCGACGTGTATCCCACCCCCCCGCCGGGCCGGAGAATCCCCGGGGGGGTGAATCCCGCCCCCACGGGGCCGGAGAATCGCCGGGGGGGGGGGGGGGGGGTCGTGAACTCCACCCCCACCGGGCCGGAGAATCGCCGGGGGGTGAATCCCGCCCCCACGGGGCCGGAGAATCGCCGGGGGGGGGGAGGGGGGGGGGGGGGGCGTGATGCCCGCCCCCGCCAGCTGCTCAATTCTCCGGCACCGGGATTTTGGCTGGGGTGCGAATTGTGCCGCGCCGGTCAGCGGCTGCTGGCAGCGGACCCCCGGCGATTCTCCGGCCCACGATAGGCCGAATAGCCGCCCTTTTTCGGCAGATCCCACCGGCATAAATCACAACAGGTCCTTACTGGCGGGACCTGGCTCCATGGGCGGCCTCCGGGGTCCTCAGGGGGGAATGTTGGCCTGGGGGGTGCCCCCACAGTGACCTGGCCTGCGATCGGGGCCCACTGAACCGCGAGCGGGCCTGTGCCGTGGGGGCACTCTCTCCCTCCGCACCGGCCGCTGTCAACCTCCGCCATGGCCTGTGCAGAGAAGAACCGCCCTGCGCATGCGCTGGGTTGATGATAGCACACGCTGGCGCTCCTGCACCTGTGCCAACTTGCGCCAACCGGTGGAGGCCCTTCGGCGCCGGCTGGCACGGTGCAAACCACTCCGGCGCTGGCCTAGCCCCTGAAGATGTGGAGGATTCCGCACCTTCGGGAATTTCCGATGCCGGAGTGGTTCTCGCCACTCCTCGGAGTCGGAGTGGCCCATCCCGCCGGGTCGCGGAGGATCCAATCCAAGGAGACCAAAACTGCTCACAGTATTTGAGCTGTGGGGCGCTATTTAACCGGACAGATGCCCGATTTTGGGTGCGTTTAGTGGGACGTTTCTCAGAGGCTGCAGCACCAAGAATCACCCCGCTATTTAGCGGCATTTTGCCGTTGTCTTTGGCCTTTGGGGTTCCTCACCGCTGACGCCTCACTTGGAGTCATTTCCTGCTCGGGTGCCAGAGGGAGTGCCAGGGTGTCACCCTGCCCTGTCCACAACCACCCAGAGCTCTCTAATGGAGACCACCCCAGGTGCCGTTACACGCGGCCCACGTTTGCAAAACCAGTACGGGACGCACCCTGCCTAATGGCTCATTTAAATATGTTAATGTGGGTCACCCACAGTGAGGGTGAGATCCAGATCGTGACGTCTCGCGAAACTCCATTAAATCCCGCAAGCTGATTCGAGAGTCACAAATCTCAAGCGAGGCTTCTCGCTAGCATGAACGGCCTCGTCCCATCACCAAACCGGGAGCGATGAGGTCGTCAAGTCGCCGGTCTCACCATTGCCCTGTATAACTGAAGCAAAATATCCTTACTTTTATGTTCAATTCCTCTCGTAATAAAGGATACATTCTGCATCTGAATACTAACTTTTTGCGAGTCATGCTCTAGAACACCTAGATCCCTCTCACCTCTGCTTTTTTACTCTTCATGCTAAACTGAACAACTTCACATTTCCCACATTATACTCCATCTGCCAGATTTTACTCACTCAACTTATCCATATTCATCTGCAACCTCCTGATGTCTTCTTCACAATATACTTTCCTACTTATCACTGAGTCATCTGCGAATTTAGCAAGCCTGCCTTCATTTCCCTCATCTACATTATTGCTGTAAACTGGGAGACGCCTGAGGGACTCCACATCCTCCCAGTCAGAAAATTATCCATTCTGCATTCTCCCTATTGTCTGCTAGCTAGCCAATCTTCTACTCACGTTAATACGTCAACTCCACCCACGGGATTTTATTTTCTGCAATAACTTTTGACGTGACACCTGATCGAATGCCTTCTGGAAATCTAAGTACAGTACATCCACTGGTTCTCCTTCAACCGCAGCACATGTTACTCCTTCAAAGCATTCCAATAGCTTAGTTAAACATGCGGGGGGGGGGGGGGGGGGGTTTCCAGGGATGCCAGTCAGCGGTGGGAATCACGATGGTGAATTCCCAGGAGGCAAAAACCAGCCCTCACACCAGGACCATGATTCCCCTTTAACAAAACTATGTTGACTCTTCCTCATGACCTTGAGTTTCTCTCAGCCCTGCTTTCGTCAGTAAATCGACTCTGATTGTGCTCTTGACACCTTCCTGGAGTGTGGCGACCAGAATTATACACAATCCTCCAGCCAGGGATTTATAAAGCTTTGGCTCAATTGTTTATGACAAGGTGGTGGTGAGTCCTCTTCTTGAGCTGCTGCAGTCCATTGGTGTATGTACACCCACTGTGCTGTTAGGGAGGGAGTTCCAGGATGTTGCCCCAGCGACAGTGAAGGAACAGCCGATATATTTCCCAGTCAGGGTAGTGAGTGACTTGGAGAGGAACCTCCAGGTGGTGGGGGTCCCAGGTATCTGCTGCTCTTGTCGTTCTGGATGGTAGTGGCCGTGGGTTTGGAAGGAGCTGTCTAAGGGCCCTTGGTGAGTTACTGCAGTGCATCTGGTAGATGGCACACACGGCTGCTACTGTGCGTCAGTGGGGGAGGGAGTGAATGTTTGTGGACGGGGGAGCAATCAAGCGGGGCTGCTTTGTCCTGGATGGTGTTGAGCTTCTTGAGTGTTGTTGGAGCTTCACTCACCCAGGCAAGTGGAGAGTATTCCATCACACTCCTGACTTGTGCCTTGTAGATGGTGGACAGGCTTTGGGGGGGTCAGGTCACCACAGCGTTCCCAGCCTCTGACCTGCCCTGGTAGCCACAGTATTTATTTGGCTGGGTCCAGTCAGGTTTCTAGTCAATGGTAACCCCCAGGGTTACAACAGCTTTAACTTTCGCTTTGAGTTTTGGGACTGGGTTTGAACTGCCCAGTTTGAAAGAAGTGTTTCTCTATCTTCATTTAAAAAGCTGTTTGCAGTCTGCTTGGTAACTGGAGAGAGATAATTGCTTTCTGGAAGGAATTCAAGCCTGCTGTTTGGGATGGGGACAGAGCATCACTAATAAATCAATAAACAGTTATAGGTCAGGTAAACTCCAAAATATACTTTGGAGTTTTCTAAACCCTGGCCCAGAACAATGTAGAGAAGTTGGGCAGCACGGTAGCACAGTGGGAGCACAGGTTCGATTCCCGGCTTGGGTCACTGTCTGTGCGGAGTCTGTTCTCTCTGTGTCTGCGTGGGTTTCCTCCCACAGTCCAAAGACATGCAGGTTAGGTGGATTGGCCACGCTAAATTGCCCCTTAAGTGTCCAAAAATGTTGGGTCGGCTTAAATGGGGTGCTTTTCCCAAGAGCTGGTTCAGACTCGATGAGCCAAATGGCCTTCTGCACTGTAAGTTCTACGATTCTATAAGTGTGAAATGATACGTTTGTTAGGAAGTATGCTGAGAGGTGATTTAAACTCAAATGTACAATTCCACAGGAACAAAGACACCCGGGGAGATCTGTGCACAAAGTGTTGATGGTGACAAGTTGAGAAGGCTGGTAAAAGAGCACATGGGCGTTTAGTTTATTAATTGAGACTTCAGAGTACAGAAGGTGGTTTAGTTGCAAGTCAGGCTTGGAGGGGAACTTGCAGGTGGTGGCGTTCCCAAATATCGGCTGTCTTGTCCTTCTCGGAGGTTGGGGTAGTGGGTTTGGAAGGTGCTACTCAAGAAACCAGCAGTATCGTGGTTATTTTACTAGACTCCTAATCCAGAGATTTAGATCAAGTTCCAGCGTGGCAGCTGGGGAGTACAAATTGAATAATTGGTTATCAAGCTCGTCTCAGTAATGCTGACCATGAAACATCTGGATTGTCTGGAAAACATTGCAGATTGGTGGAGCTTTGGGCTGTTCAGAACTAAGTTACCTGCTGCAGAATCCTCAGTCTCCTTGACAGTTAATGACATTCTCATTACTGTAGTCCCCATTGTATTTGTACAGACACACACATAAGAATTGTTATCAACTACAACCATAAATACCCCACACAGCTACAGTAATCTATGTATAACCCTTAATGAATCACCCCTTAACTGTTCCAATTCAATAACAAAATCCAAGTAAAACCCCTTTTCAAAGGTGTGACCCAGCGCATGGCATTCTTACTGGTATAAGACTTGTTATTGATACTGATGCAACCATCAATTCACACGAGACGAAGAGTTGAAGTGAACAGTGGTTTTAATCAGCTAGAACTGTGCCTGCCTGCGACTGCTCTGTACTGAGTGCCGCCTACAGGCTGCAGCTCTGTATACCTCCCCCGAGGGGGCGGAGCCACAGGCAGAGCCACAGGCAGAGCCCACAAGGGCATCAACATGATATAATGCAATGTAATGCAATTACAATGGTGAATGGTAGCAGTAATACATTCACCACATTCACCCCCTGTTAAAAATTGAAGTCCAGTGCGGGTGAAGTGGGCTCACAGATCGAGTCTGTCCGGCGCTTTGATCATTCGCTGCGATTGTCTGAGCTCTGGTTTCGCTGCGGGCACGGGTGTTGAACTCGTCGTTGCGGGCACGGGTGTTGAACTCGTCGTTGCGGGCACGGGTGTTGGGCTCATTGACTTCAGGAGCGTCTCTTCTGGAGCTTCATCACTGCAGGTTGGCGATGGGGTGGGGGGGGGTGTAGGCCAGGTAGGGGCGGGGGCGGTATTCGGTGTAGGGTGGGGGGGGGGGGGTAGGTGATGGTCGTAGGGGATCCTGCGGGTGCCAGATCCCGGAGGGAGACTGTATCTTGTCGGCCGTCGTTGTGCGCCACGTAGGCATACTGAGGGTTGGCGTGAAGGAGCTGGACCCTCTCGACCTGGGGGTCGGACTTATGGCTCCTCACATGCTTACGGAGGAGGACAGGCCCCGGTGTTGTCAGCCAGGATGGAAGCGAGACCCCGGAGGTGGATTTCCTGCGGAAGACAAATAGACGGTCACAAGGGGTCGCGTTCGTGGCTGTGCAGAGGAGGGACCTAATGGAGTGGAGCACGTCGGGGAGGGCCTCCTGCCAGCGGGAAACTGGGAGACTCCTAGACCGTAGGGCCAGAAGGACGGCCTTCCATACCGTCGCGTTCTCCCTCTCCACCTGTCCATTTCCCCGGGGATTGTAGCTGGTAGTCCTGCTCGAGGCGATGCCCTTACTGAGCAGGGACTGATGCAGCTCATTGAGGAGCCCCAGTCACTGTGGACGTAAGTGGGGAAACCAAACAGGGTGAAGATGCGATGCAGGGGCCTTAATGATGGTGGCCGCGGTCACGTCGGGGAAGGGACGGCAAAGGGGAAACGGGAATACTCAGCAATGACGTTAAGAAAATATGCGTTGCGGTCAGTGGAGGGGAGGGGCCCTTTGAAATCGATGCTGAGACGCTCAAAGGGCCGGGATGCTTTCACCAGGTGGGCCTTGTCTGGTCGATAGAAGTGCGGCTTACATTCCGCGCAGACTTGGCAGTCCCTGGTCATGGCCCTGACCTCCTCGGTGAAGTAGGGCAGGTTGCGGGCCTTGATGAAGTGGAGAAGCTGGGTGACCCCCGGCTGACAGAGGTCATTGTGGAGAACAAAGAACAAAGAACAAAGAAAATTACAGCACAGGAACAGGCCCTTCGGCCCTCCCAGCCGGCGCCGATCCAGATCCTTTATATAAACCTGTCGCTTAATTTCCAAGGATCTACTTCCCTCTGTTCCCCGCACACTTATATACCTGTCCAGATGCATCTTAAATGATGCTATCGTGCCCGCCTCTACCACCTCCACTGGCAAAGCATTCCAGGCACCCACCACCCTCTGCGTTAAAAACTTTCCCCCTCTCACCTTGAAATCGTGACCCCTTGTAACTGACACCCCCACTCTTGGAAAAAGCTTGTTGCTATCCACCCTGTCCATACCTCTCATAATTTTGTAGACCTCAATCAGGTCCCCCCTCAACCTCTGTCTTTCCAATGAAAACAATCCTAATCTACTCAACCTTTCTTCATAGCTAGCACCCTCAGACCACCGATACCATCGTCCAGATCATTTATGTAGATCACAAACAACAGTGGTCCGAGCACGGATCCCTGTGGAACACCACTAGTCACCTTTCTCCATTTTGAGACACTCCCTTCCACCACTACTCTCTGTCTCCTGTTGCCCAGCCAGTTCTTTATCCATCTAGCTAGTACACCCTGAACCCCATACGACTTCACTGTCTCCATCAACCTGCCATGGGAAACTTTATCAAACGCCTTACTGAAGTCCATGTATATGACATCTACAGCCCTTCCCTCATCAATTAACTTTGTCACTTCCTCAAAAAATTCTATTAGGTTTGTAAGACATGATCTTCCCTGCACAAAACCATGCTGCCTATCACTGAGAAGTCTATTTTCTTCCAAATGTGAATAGATCCTATCCCTCAGTACCTTCTCCAACAGTTTGCCTACCACTAACGTCAAGCTCACAGGTCTGTAATTCCCTGGATTATCCCTGCTACCCTTCTTAAACAAAGGGACAACATTAGCAATTCTCCAGTCCTCCAGGATCTCACCCGTGCTCAAGGAGGCTGCAAAGATATCTGTTAAGGCCCTAGCTATTTTGTCTCTCGCTTCCCTCAGTAACCTGGGATAGTTCCCATCTGGACCTGGGGACTTGTGCAGTAAAAATCTCCCATCACGACCACCCTATTGCTCCTACATTTTTCCATAATCTGTATACATATTTGTACCTCTACTTCACGCTCGCTTTTGGGAGGCCTGTAGTAAAGTCCCAACAATGTTACTGCACCCTTCCTATTTCTTAGCTCTACCCATATTGCCTCAGTGCTCGAATCCTCCATCGTGCCCTCCTTAATCACAGTTGTGACTTCATCTCTGACCAGTAATGCAACCCCTCCACCCCTTTTACCTCCCTCTCTATCCCTCCTGAAGCATCTATACCCTGGGATATTTAGTTGCCAGTCTTGCCCTTCCCTCAACCAAGTCTCAGTAATACCAATAACATCATATTCCCAGGTACTGATCCAAGCCCTAAGTTCATCTGCCTTACCTGCTACACTTCTCACATTAAAACAAATGCACCTCAGACCACCTGTCCCTTTGCGTTTATCATCTCTTCCCTGTCTACCCTTCCCCTTAGTCACATTGAGTTTATTATCCAGTACCTTACTGGCTTTAGTTGCTGCCTCTTTACTGACCTCTAACTTCCTAATCTGGTTCCCTTCCCCCGGCCACATTAGTTTAAAACCTCCCCAACAATGTTAGCAAAAGCACCCCCGAGGACATTGGTTCCTTCCTGCCCAATCCTGGATGGCCCAGAGTCGGTCACCTTGCGTTTTGGCGCATGTGCCGCGGGACAGGGCATCTGGGGGCTCATTAAGCTTCCCGGGACGATACACAATATCGTAATTATAGGTGGAGAGTTCGATCCTCCACCTCAAAGTTTTATCATTCTTGATCTTGCCCCGCTGTGTATTGTTGAACATGAAGGCTACCAACCGTTGGTCAGTGACGAGGGTAAACGCCCCCAATGCCGTACAGCTTCCACAATGGCTTGGGCTTCTTTTTCAACTGAGGAGTGTCGAATCTCGGAGGCGTTGAGGGTACGGGGGAAAAAGGCTACGGGCCTGCCTGCCTGGTTAAGGATGGCGGCAAGGGCGACCTCTGACGCGTCGCTCTCCACCTGGAAGGGGACAGACTCGTCCACGGCGCGCATCGTGGCTGTGGTAATATCTGCCTTGATGCAGCTGAAGGCCAGGCGGGCCTCAGCCGTCAGGGGGAAGATGATGGCTTTGATCAGTGGGTGGGGCTTTGTCCGCACAGTTGGGGACCCACTGGGCGTAATAGGAAAATAACTCGAGGCACCTTTTCAGGGCCTTGGGGCAGTGGGGGAGGGGGAGTTGCAGGAGGGGGCGCATGCAGTCGGGGTCGGGCCCCAGGACTCCGTTTTCCACGACATAGCCGAGGATGGCCAGTCGGGTTGTGGGTAAAATGCATTTCTCATTGTTATAGGTGAGGCTGAGGGCTTGGGCGGTTTGGAGAAACTTCTGAAGGTTGGCGTCGTGGTCCTGCTCATCATGGCTGCAGATGGTGACGTTGTCCAAGTACGGAAATGTGGCCCGCAGCCCGTACTGGTCCACCATTTGGTCCATCGTTCTTTGGAAGACCCAGACCCCGTTGTTGACGCTGAAGGGGACCCGGAGGAAGTGGAAGAGGCGGCCATCTGCCTCAAAGGCCGTGCACTGGCGATCTTCCAGGCGGATTGGAAGCTGGTGGTATGCGGACTTCAGATCCACCGTGGAGAACACCCGGGAGTGTGCCATCTGATTCACCACGTCCGCTATCCGGGGGAGGGGGTACGCATCGAGTTGCGTGTACCGGTTTATGGTCTGGCTGTAGTCTCCAAGCATCCAATTCTTTTCCCCGGTCCTGACGACCACCACTTGGGCTCTCCAGGGGCTATTACTGGCCTCAATGACCCCCCTCCCTCAAGAGCCGCTGGACCTCTGACTTGATGAAAGTCCTGCCTGGGCACTGTACCGCCTGCTCCTGGTGGCGATGGGTTTACAGTCGGTGGTGAGGTTCGCGAAGAGCGGGAGAGGGGTGACCTTAAGGGTCGTGAGGCTTTATACGGTGAGAGGGGGTAGGGGCTCCTGAGGGTGCATTGGGAAGTCCAGTCCCAACAGGAGAGGAGCGCAGAGATCGGGGAGGACATATAGTTTAAAGTTTGCGTACTCGGCGCCCTGTATCGCGAGGTTCACGACAGTGTACCCCCGGATCTGCGCTGAGTGAGATCCGGAAGCGAGAGAGATTGTTTGGAATGCGGGGGAAATTGGAATGCGGGGTAATTGGAATGCGGGGGTAATTGGAATGCGGGGGAAATTGGAATGCGGGGGAAATTGGAATGCGGGGGAAATTGGAATGCGGGGGAAATTGGAATGCGGGGTAATTGGAATGCGGGGGTAATTGGAATGCGGGGGAAATTGGAATGCGGGGGAAATTGGAATGCGGGGGAAATTGGAATGCGGGGGAAATTGGAATGCGGGGGTAATTGGAATGCGGGGGTAATTGGAATGCGGGGGAAATTGGAATGCGGGGGTAATTGGAATGCGGGGGTAATTGGAATGCGGGGGTAATTGGAATGCGGGGGAAATTGGAATGCGGGGGAAATTGGAATGCGGGGGTAATTGGAATGCGGGGGAAATTGGAATGCGGGGGTAATTGGAATGCGGGGGAAATTGGAATGCGGGGGAAATTGGAATGCGGGGGAAATTGGAATGCGGGGGTAATTGGAATGCGGGGGAAATTGGAATGCGGGGGGAAATGGAATGCGGGGGTAATTGGAATGCGGGGGAAATTGGAATGCGGGGGTAATTGGAATGCGGGGGTAATTGGAATGCGGGGAAATTGGAATGCGGGGGAAATTGGAATGCGGGGGAAATTGGAATGCGGGGGTAATTGGAATGCGGGGGTAATTGGAATGCGGGGGAAATTGGAATGCGGGGGAAATTGGAATGCGGGGGAAATTGGAATGCGGGGGAAATTGGAATGCGGGGGAAATTGGAATGCGGGAGAAATTGGAATGCGGGGGAAATCTGGAGAGAACTGCGCCTCACCGTGTCTGGATATATGAAGCTCTCCGTGCTCCCAGAGTCAAACAAGCAGGGCGTTTCGTGCCCATTGACCCGGGCGGTCAGCATCGAGTTCCTGAGGTGCTTTGGGCCGTGACTGGTCGAGGGTGACAGCGCCGAGCCGCGGATAGCCGGCGTGGCCGGAGGTGGCGGGGCGGTCCCAAGATGGCGGATCCCATCGGTCACACGTGTCGGGCGGCCTTGGAGATGGCGGCCAAGATGGCGGCCCCCATGAGTCGCACGTGTCGGTTAGGGTTGAAGATGGCTGCCCCCACGGACAGCACGAGGCAGACGACGCGTCCTAAGGGGGTGATACCGGCAGGCAGGCAGCCACACTGCGGGGTCTGCGGGCCTGTGAGTCTGAATGTCCGTCCTGTGATTTAGGGGCTTTGGGTCTGGCCAGGCAGACTTTGGCAAAGTGCCCTTTCTTCCCGCAGTCGCTACAGGTCACGTTCCGAGCTGGGCAACGCTGCCTGAGGTGCTGGTTCCGGCCGCAGAAATAGCAGGGCAGCCCCCCCCGGGTTGGGCGGGCAGCCGCGCGGCACAGGCCTGGGTCACCCTCTGGTCGGGTGTCCACTAGGGGATCGTGTGGTCGGAGGGGAAGCACTGAGGCTCTGAAACGCTACCTCTAACGAGGTGGATAGTTTTACCGTCTCTTCTAGGTTGAGGGCTCCCTTTTCGAGCAGGCGCTGTCTGACGTAGTTGGATCGGACTCCAGCCATGTCGGCGTCCCGGATGGCGAGTTCCACGTGTTGTGAAGCCGTGAAGGCCTTGTAGTTGCAGTTTCGAGCCAATAGGTATTCCTCCAGCAATTCCCCGGGGCATTGACGACGAGTGGTGAGGAGATGCCGCGCCTCACGTTTTGCTGCTTCAGGCTTGCGACCGCGTCTGCGTACGTGGTCCCTTCCTCAATCTGCACGGAGATTCTGTGGCTCACCCGGGCGTGGATGAGACTCATTTTCTGGTCCTCGGTGACGGAGGGCAAGGAGGAGGCGGCGTGGTAGGCCTCAAAACAGCGGAGCCAGTGCAAAACAATTCCTTTGGCATCAGCTGCCTGGGGTCGAGTTCCAGTCGGTCAGGTTTGAGGGCGGCTTCCATCGCGATGTTGTAGCTGATTAAATTGATGCGACCATCAATTCACACGAGACGAAGGGTTGAAGTGAACAGTTGTTTTAATCAGCTCGAACTGTGCCTGCCTGCGACTGCTCTGTACTGAGTGCCGCCTACAGGGCAGCAGCTCTATATACCTCCCCCGAGGGGGCGGAGCCACAGGCGGAGCCCACAAGGATATCAACATAATACAATACAATGTAATGCAATACAATGATGAATGGTAGCAGTAATACATTGATCACAGATACTCTGTCCCCTTTCCAAACAGGAGGCTTGAATTCCTTCCAGGAAGCAAATATCTCTTTTCAGTTACCAAACAGTCAGGAAACAGCTTTTTAAATGAAGATAGAGAAACACTTCTTTCAACCTGGGCAGTTCAAACCAGTCACGAAACTCAAAGCGAAAGTAAAACCCACAGAGCCACAGCCCAGCTCCACCCACACAATGACATCACTGAAGCCACGTGATAAGACAAAAACATTCCTTAAAGGGACACTCACATGACAATATTGAATCTTATCTGGTATGGAGCTGCCACGCCATTACTCCGGTTCTGCTGATGTCATTCACAGGCCTTTATTATCCCCTTCATTATTTATTTCTAACTTTAGTGTCGGAGGGAATCTTGGAGGTTACATCCAAATGCTGCTCGTTAGTTTACATCAGAAAGAGCAGTAGTCCCAATACTGATCCCTGGGGTAGACCCCCAGCAGTACTGACAAGACAACCATCCCCCCCCTGATTGGTCGCTGTGTGATCTCCAGCCAGATTCAGACCCGCGGTCTCACTCCTTCCTCAGTCTCTTCAGCTTCAATTCTGTCAAATGCCTTTTGAAAGTCTAAATCACAACGTGACCCTCAGCAACCCTCTCCATTACTTTAACAAGAACTTAATCAAGTGAGTCAAATGCAATCTGCCTGTAATAAATCCACGCAAGCTGCGATTTCCGAGTGCTAATTATATTGTTCTTGGTTACATGAAGAAACTCAGATTCCTGTCCTTTTAAGGTTCTGGGAAAATTTAATTCTATTTTAAATTATGAGGGGTTTTGTGTGGCACGGTAGCACAGTGGTTAGCACTGTTGCTTCACAGCTCCAGGGTCCCGGGTTCGATTCCCGGATTGGGTCACTGTCTGTGCGGAATTTGCACGTTCTCCCCGTGTGTGCGTGGGTTTCCTCCAGGTGCTCCGGTTTCCTCCCACAGTCCAAAGATGTGCAGGTTAGGTGGATTGGCCATGATAAATTCTCCCTCTGTGTACCCGAACAGGAGCCGGAAAGTGGCGACTAGGGGATTTTCACAGTAACTTCATTGCACTGTTAATGGAAGCCTACTTGTGACAATAATCAAGATTATTATTCAATAGCCAAAGGGTCCAGGTTTAAGGCAATTGGCAAAAGAACCAGAGAGTGAGATCAGGAGAATTACTGAACACAGCGAGTTGTTGTGATGTGGAAGGTGCTGCCTGGAAGTCTGATGGAAGCAGATTCAGTAATAACTTTCAAAAGGAAAATTGGATAAATACTTGAAATGGGGAAAATTGTAGGGTTACAAAGAAAGAGCAGGAAAGTGGGACTAATTGAACAGCTATTTCACCGATCCAGTGTAGCCAGCACCAGCACCATTCTGTGCTGCGCCATTCAATGTACACCCAATAACTCCTGTCACCTCTGCTTATTGATCCTTGGGTTGGACTTACAGTATTTCTTGATGCGCGAGAGCTGTTTTTGCCTTTCAGATTCTGTCGAATTGAGAGTGGTTTTGTGACAGCTGAGATTCAGACGGTAACAGTAACCTGCGTTTATCGTGCGTTCATCAGAGCACAAATGACCCAAGGAGCAAATATAACACAGCGTTATCGGACAAAATAGGACACTTAAGACAGGTGAAGTGACGGTTTTGGAGAGTGTCTTGAAGAAGGGGTTTAAGGAGGAAATTCCAGAGCTTGCAGCTCAGGCAGCTGAAGGCACGGCAGCCAATGGCAGAGGTTCGATCCCTGTCCGTGTGGAGTTTGCACATTCTCTCCGTGTCTGCGTGGACTTTGCCCCCACAACCCAAAAAGATGTGCAGGGTAGGAAAATTGGCCACGCTAAATTGCCCCTTAATTCGAAAAAAAAAAAATAATTGGGTACTCTAAATTTTTTTTAAATCCAGGATGTTTAAGAGATCAATATCAGAGGAGCGCAGATAACTCAGAAGTGTCCGGGCTGGAGTGGATTACAGAGAAAGGGGAGGGGCGAGATCATGGAGGGATTTGAGAATTTGAAAATCGAGGTGTTGCTGGGCCGGGAACAAATATAGGTCAGCGAGCTCAGGATAGAAGGTGGAGGTCAGGTCACAGACAGCAGAATATTGGATGACCTCAACTTTATGGGGAGGGGAGGGGGGTGTGGAATATGGAGAGAAGCCGAGAAAGCATTGGAATAGTCAAATCCAGAGGTAACAAAGGCTTGGATCACATAGAATCTAGGAGCAGGAGGAGGCCATTCAGCCCTTCGAGCCTGCTTCACCATTCAATCTGATGGGGCCAGATCGTCAATCTCAATGCCATGGGCAGAATTCTCCTACCCCTCGCCGGGTCAGAGAATGCCCAGGGGACGGCGTGAATCCCGCACCGCCGCCCCAAATTCGGCTACCGTATTCTCCGACGCCGTTTTTCAAGCGGGGACGGGATTCACACCACGCCGGTCGGGGGCCGTTGGTAACGGCTCCCCCCGGCAATTCTTCGGGCCCCGATGGGCCGAGCGGCCATCTGTTTTTGGCCAGTCGCGCCGGCGTGGGTTCCGTATGGTCCCAAACGGCGGGACCTGGCTGGTAGGCCGGCTGGTTCAGTCCTCAGGGGGCACGGGGGGATCTGACCCCGGGGGGAGCCCCCACGGTGGCCTGGCCCGCGATCGGGACCCACCGAGCTGCGGGCGGGCCTGTTCCGTGGGGGCATTTCCTCCTTCCGCGCCGACCCCTGTAGGACTCCGCCATGGTCGGTGCGGCACATGCGCCAAAATACGGCGGCCGGTCTGCGCATGCGCGGAACCACGGTGACGATTCCACACATGCACAAGATCACACCGGCCCTTCAGCGTTTGCGTGAACTCCCGTTGTCCCTTCGGCACCGGCTGGAGCAGCTCTAACCCCTCCGATATCCACCTCGCCCCCGAAAATGCGGAGAATTCCGCACTTTCGGGAGCTGTTGAGGCCGGTTCTCCCGCCAGCCTGGGGACTCCTTCCTCGGAATGGAGGATCCCATCCCATGTCCCTGCCTTCTACCCATACCCCTTTGATATCATTAAAATCGAAAAAGGGCTTCTAAAAAGGGATAAAGGCTTCAGATAAGCTGAGACAGGCCAAGTTATGGAGGAGGAAAATGGTGATCTTCATGGTGGCTTAGATATGTCGCTGAAGTTTCACCTTGGGCAGATCAAGCTGCAAACAGTGCTGAGGAAGTGCTGCACTGCCAGCTTTCAAATGAGATATCAAACAGAGACCCACTTGAGTGAATGTAAAACTCCTCGTGCCATCGTTAGTCCCATCTTGTTTCATTGCTGTGGCGAGTTTGTAGAAATAAACGGTCTCCACACACTGGGGCACACACAAGGGTGAAAAGAGGAAGGGCCACCTTGAACTATCGCTGAATTGACATAGTGCCCAGTACCTCTTCCGCTGAGGGAATCCAAAAAGAAATCCTCCCCCTGTCTCTCACAGAGCAATGTCTAAATTATTTAAACCATAATAATTCTCCACCAAAATTAGAAAAACATTCATACCTCACACGATGCTGAGTCTAGCACCAGACAATTCTACCCTGCACTCGCATTTTTTCAACAACAACAAAAACAAAATTTATGGCATTTTCATTTGCACAGATGTTGCTTACACGAAGCTGGTATGTTCAGTGTTGGAGGATTTAAGAACTCAGACTGCTTGCTCAAGGAGACGGGGGCCTAAATCATTTACGTCCAGGATCACTTCCCCTTAATGCGCGCTGTCAAAATTCCACCAGCCCCAATCCGACCCCGGCACCCCGCCCACGTTGCCCGTGCATCGGCCGTTTTGACAGTGAGAGGCACATGGCTATTCGGCCATGGGGGCCATCGTACCACAGCCCAATAGTGCTGATTTCAAATGCATTTCTCAAGACAATTCCAATCGCCGGAGGAAGGGGTGCCACCGAGTAACCCGTCGGGGCTGAAGGCCGACCAGAGTCCGGGTCCTGTTGGACCCTTCGTCCTCGACTCTTTAAAGGAATGAGCAATGAGACAGCAGATGGATTGCTTTTCACTTTCCAAAACTCCTTCGCCTCCCTGGCAGCGCGGAGAGGGATCCTGCTGGGACGGAGGGACTCGGACGCCCCCCCCCCCCCCCGAGACCGCGGGTGTGGGTAATTCCTTGGGCATAGTTCGCCTGGAGAGGGACTGTGGAGGGATTTGCCCGGAGATGGAAACTGTTCATCAACTTCTTCAAGGATTGAGTGGGCGGCACAGTGGTTAGCACTGTTGCTTCACAGAGCCAGGGTCCCAGGTTCGATTCCCGGCTTGGGTCACTGTCTGTGCGGAGTCTGCACGTTCTCCCCGTGTCTGCGTGGGTTTCCTCCGGGTGCTCCGGTTTCCTCCCACAGTCCCAAGATGTGCTGTTGGGTAATTTGGACATTCTGAATTCTCCCTCTGTGTACCCGAACAGGCGCCGGAGTGTGGCGACTAGGGGATTTTCACAGTAACTTCATTGCACTGTTAATGGAAGCCTATTTGTGGCAATGAAGATTATTATATTAAGTCAGCGGGGGGGGGGGGGGGGGGGGGGGGGGCATTTGAGGTTTTAAAAAAGCAGAGAGGGCGGGGCAAGACAGGGCGGGGTGGGGCGAGACAGGGCGGGGTGGGGCGAGAAAGGGCGGGGTGGGGCGAGAAAGGGCGGGGTGGGGCCGTGCGGGGCGGGGTGGGGCGAGACAGGGCGGGGTGGGGCCGTGCGGGGCGGGACAGGGTGGGGTGGGGCTAGACAGGGCGGGGTGGGGCCGTGCGGGGCGGGACAGGGTGGGGCGGGGCGAGACAGGGTGGGGCCGTGCGGGGCGGGACAGGGTGGGGCCATGCGGGGCGGGACAGGGTGGGGCGGGGCGAGACAGGGCGGGGTGGGGCCGTGTGGGGCGGGACAGGGTGGGGCGGGGCGAGACAGGGTGGGGTGTACCCAATGATGAGTATTCCTCGGATGAGAACAACCTCGTTTGCGACAACTCGCTTGTCGTGGACACGATTGAGACAATCGAGGAACATGACGCAAAAATCGCCACACCTCACCCGGTCAACAGCATTGATTCCAGCAGTGAGTGGACTGCGACTGTGCAAGCCAATGACACTGGGCCTCAGCTAATCTCCTCACTAGCAAGGATCTCCATTCGATTCCAGGAGACCATGAAATAATACCTGCTGCATGTCGGCTGAAGGACTACAACGGCAATCAGATTGCCTCAAAGGGATCGTGCCACATCCGGGTGGATGACAAGACGATACACAAGCAACTACGATTCGAGATTATAGACAACAACAAATCATCACCGTTAGGTGCTCAGGCCGGCAAAGACCTACATGCACACCCAGGATCCATCAAGCCTGGAAGCTAAAATCCACAGCGTGCTACAAGAATACCCCGACATATTCAAAGGCATAGACACCTTACCCCTGCCAATACACAATCATGCTGAAGACAGAAGCCAAACCCGTCATTCAGCCGCCCAGGAGGGTTCCAACTCCACTGCGGGAGAAGTTCAAAGCGGAACTCAACAGACTGCAGTCACAAGGCGTAATATCGGGAGTCACACAGCTGACTGACTGGGTTAGCTCCATCGTCTGTGTTAACAAACCTTCTGGAGATCTTCGCATATGCATAGACCCCAAAGGATCTGAACCAGAACATTCGCCGGGAACACTACCCCATCCCCAAGCGTGAAGAGATCACATCTGAGATGGCGAATGCTCGTATCTTCACCAAACTCAACGCCTCGCAGGGGTTTTGGCAGATACAGCTCGATGATTCAAGCAGATTACTGTGTACATTCAACACGCCATTTGGCCGTTTCTGCTTCAATCGCATGCCCCTCGGCATCATCTCTGCGTCAGAGATTTCCACAGGTTAATGGAGCAAATGACCGAGGGCATCGAGGGTGTCAGAGTCCATGTGGATGACATCATCGTCTGGTCCCCCACTGAGGAAGAGCATTGTCGTCTGAAGAAGGTGTTTCAGAGAATTCCTAAATACCGTTTGAAACTGAACCGGGCAAAATGCACAATTGCGAAGGAGTCTGTAACCTTTTTGGGTGACACCATATCATCTCAGGGTGTCAGCCCTGAGGAGGCGAAAATCGCTGCAATATGGACCAGGAAGACGCCACACGACAAGAAGGCGGTGCTACGATTTCTGGGCTTCGTCAATTTCCTCGGCAGTTTCATCCCGAACCTGTCCGCACGGACGGCAGCTTTACGCAATCTCCGACGGAAGACCACTGCGTTTGAGTGGACACAACGTCACCAAAATGAATGGGTGGATCTCAAACAGCAACTAACGAGGGCACTGACCCTTGCTTTCTTTGATGCAACCAGACCCACCAAGATCTCCACTGACGCCAGCCCAGGACGGGATTGGCACCGTTCTCCTCCAACAGGACCAGTCTGACTGGGTCCCGGTGGCAAACCCATCCAGGGCCATGACCCCAACTGACTGCAGGTATGCACAGATCGAGAAAGAATGTCTCGGACTCCTCACTCAGATTCTGAAGTTCCGTGACAATGTGTACGGCCTGCCCACGTTCACAGTGGAAACCGACCACAGACCGTTGGTCCATATCATAGTCAAGGATCTAAATGACATGACACCTGATCTGCAGCGCATCACGATGAAGCTGCGAAGGTATGGGGATTTCACCCTAGTATACACCTCGGGACGAGAGCTTGCCATTGCCGACGCAATGTCCCGATCCATTGGCACTGACAACTCAGCCCCTATCAGAGAAATCGAGGCCCAAACACAGTTATGCACGGAGAATTTGCCTACTTCGGATGAGAAGCTTTGCCTAATCCGACAGGAGACGCAGAAAGACGCAACCTTACGGAGGGTGCTGCACCAATTCCAGCACGGTTGGACGAGGGGACAATGTCCACAATTTCAGAATGTCAAGTCAGAACTGATTGAAGTTGATGGCCGGCTGCTACACAATACGCAGATTGTGATTCCAGCCACCCTCCGCGCCGAGATGCTACGTAAGATTCATGAAGGCCACCTGGGAATTGGGAAATGCAAAAGGCGAGCAGACAGGCTGTGTACTGGCCCGGCATGAATCAAGACATAAGGGACATGGTCATGACATGTGACACCTGTCAAAGGCATCAACCCGCACAGTGTAAAGAACCACTGCAGCAACACAAACTCACAATGGCGCCGTGGACAAAAGTGGGCATTGACCTATTTCATGCCACAGGGCGTGATTACGTCTTGATCATGGACTATTGCTCAAACTATCCGGAGGTGATGAAACTCCATGATCTCACGTCTTCATCTTTCACCAAGGCGTGCCAGGAGACATTCTCACGACATGGAATCCCGCGTGTGGTGATGTCGGATAATGGTCCCTGCTTCGCGGACTGGGAGTGGAAAGAGTTCTCAGACCGATACAGCTTTTGGCATGTAACGTCCAGTCCGCGCTACCCACAGTCAAATGGGAAAGTGGAAAAGGGTGTCCACATCATTAAACGGCTTATTAGCAAGGCAACAGATTCACGCTCGGACATTAACCTAGCGCTGTTATCCTACCGAGCAACCCCATTGAGCTCAGGACTGTCGCCAGCACAGATGCTCTTCGGCAGGAACATCCGGACAACCCTACCGGCGATACAATTCCCAGACCCCGATAACGCTCTGGTACTCGACAAAATGCGGGGTACTACGGTCCAAACAAAAGCAGTACTACGATCAACATGTGATCCCACTCAACCCACTGAACATGGGCGACATTGTCAGGATCAGGGACCCAGAAGGCGGATGGTCTGAGCCAGCCAGGGTGATCAGGCAGGAGGCACTGCGGTCCTACATTGTCAAACCGTCAGCGGGAGTACTCTTTCGCCATAACCGCTGGGATCTGTTAATGCTTCGGCCTACAACGCCGGTGTTTCTCACACTGGACTTGACCAAGTCTATTAGTCCGCAGGACGTTCCTAACCAGACAACGCCAGACAGTCCTCCTGATGGCATCAAACCGTCATCCCCACCTCCATCGTTACGATGCTCCAGCAGAGAAGCCGTAAGCATCCGACCGGCTGGATTTGTAACCACACTTCAACACACCACAAGATGTCACAATGGGGGGGGGGGGGGGATGTAGTGATCGGTACATCTGCACAGACACCAGGGACTGCAGCACAGATGTGACAGCCACAGCACCACTAGAGGGCAGCATCAGAGACGGGTATAAAGGGTCCAGCCCAAGGTAGGATCCGGCTCTTGAGAAGCACAGAGCCAGGGAGCAGCAGCAGACAGAGACAGCTCAGCATAGGCAGTGTACCATAGCTTCACTGATCATACCTCTTGACTGTTTTACATCTACTCGAGCTCTGGAAGCAGAACAAACCCTTTGAACAAAGTGTATGTGTTAACTGTAAGTCTACAGTCTTCATTCAGACTTAGAGAATAACTGAGGAGGGTGGGGGCAAAAGAGAGAGGGAGGGTGGGGGAAAGAGAGAGAGGGAGGGTGGGGGTAAGATAGAGAGGGAGGTTGGAGGGTGTTATGGGAGCGGCGTTTTCAGAACCCCAAAATGTATCATGGAGTTCAACTAACCTCCCCCTTTAATGTATTGTTGCTTTTGAAGCACACGGCTGGTCTCCAGGTGTGGTATACAATTATGGACACGTGGGTTTTTAAACACAAAACAATGTTTATTCCATGAATTCAACTTAACCTTTAAATAAAATTGGATCCCTTAACACCCCTTACTTCAAAGCTAACCCGAAAATTAATACAACACTAAATAATCCTTCAGTTGTTCCTTTAAACATCCAAGAGACTTAACACCTTTAAACAGAAACCACATCAGGTTAAAGACATTACTATTATGAGTTTAAATCACCCAATGATTCAGAGATAGTCTTTCCTGGCAGAGATCACAGCAGATCCAGCTCACTGCAAACAGGACCACACCCAAGCTCTTTTCCTCAAAAAACGGTTTTCTCCTTTCAAACATCTCACAGGCAAACCAGCCAGGCACTTATCAGCTGCTCTCTTCTCAAACTGAAACTAAAAGCAGAAGTGAACTCAGCTCCCCCCACCCTCTGACATCACTTCAGTAATATGAGCTGTTCCATTTCTTAAAGGTACATTGCTAAACATCCATTTCTCAAGGTACTCTCACATGACAGGGATAAGAGGGTGGGTGGGGGGTGGTAACAGTGAGAGAGAGGTGGGGATAGCGAGAGAGAGAGGGTGTGG